>NC_042493.1:125071241-125112354 GCF_005508785.2 Acyrthosiphon pisum
AATAAATTTTTTTTTCTCTTTTAATTTACATATAATATTGATCTTTAAATGTACTTGAAATGTTTAAAGTACGTATTTTATTATATTGAAGACAAATTTAAGTTATAATCAAAAACCAATTTAGCCTGTTGTATTACTAATGTCTAATAGTGGAATTTATAAAGTAAATAACAATATTGCCATATATTATACAGTTGAACTTCGATTATCCTTCCCCCGATTAACTGTCTTTCTCAATTAACCGTCAGGCCACACTTGCACGGATTACATACTTATACGTTACACCGTCTTTTCGAATGTCCGTAAAAGCTTTGCTCCTGAGACTGACGGTTAATCGAGGTTCTACTGTACTTTGTAATATTATGGACTAATAGACGGTCTTCGGTCAGTACCTATGGTTTTTCGTATACAACGATTTTATTTCATTGAACTCAAACTTAACCTATCCTACTGTACAGTTGAGCAACTTACCAAAGGTTTTTTCTTTAGTTATCGAAAATATAATTTGAATTTAATTAATCCGTTGGTAACAAGGTACTCAGGCACTTTCCATTTTTTTATTATATTTATTCAGTTTTGTTATTCTTGGTTATTTAAATTTGTAAAATTGAAATTGTATAAATATTTCCATATACCTCACTTAAACATCTGATATTAATAGATTAGACAAAATGAAAAAAAAAATTGTAATTAATTATAAGCACACCCTTCCCCCCACAACTTAAAAACCCTCCGTACGCCATTGATTCCGTATACGGCCTACTAACAATTTCTCAAATTTCCATCAACCGTTTGAATAGATCATTGTATATGTCACTGCGCACTATAAATGTGTTAAACTTGAATATAATGATAATATAATTCATTACGTAAACGATCGTATAATTTAAATTATACGAGACCATCCTCTAATATGCAACCGTAATATTTGTAATTATACAGTATTCATTTGTATCGCTGTTTACTAATAAATAAACATGTTATAGACATTTATGTAAAGAAATAAATAAAAAATAAACATTTTTCATTGTAAAACCAATACATTATTCGCTCCTCTCAGAATCAAAAATTTCAAAAAAAACCACATTGTTCTAAAATCAATATATTCAACCCTCCGCTCTGAAACTAAAATATGTTAGAATTATTAATTGTAGTATATATGTGGTATTACTACCTAGTCTACAGAAACTATAAAATAAATAATTTATATAATTATCCCGATTAAACTTAAGATGCACTCCACTTATACATATGAATTAGAAGTTTTATTTTTCAAGAAATACACAGGATGGAACAGGCTGACCAAAGGAATAAAATAATTGTTTTTTTATTCGTCATGTACCTACAGACAATTTGATAAATTATAATTTTAGATTTTGAGCGGAGCGAAAGAATGTTTTGGTTTTACAATGATGCGTGTGTTTTTTTTTCTGTCTGTCAGCAACATTTTGGATAGTGAGCATCCTTTGATATTTGAGATAATGAGAACAACATCTTTTCTGATAGAAAAGTAAATCTAGTTGGTACTTTTGGGAGGTCAACATTGAAAATTGCAAGTATTTTTAGAGAGCGTCGAAAAAAACTACTGACAAATTACGAAAAACCGCTTAAACTGGGATTTTAGTGTTTAACGCTTTGTGTATCACCATAGCAACGAACAAAAAATAATGATATTATAAGGACTACGCTAACCGCTTAAAATCATTTTTTGTATACAATGGTTTATCATTGTATTTTATTATAACGCACATCCGTACTACTGTACATCAGAGTGGTACCAATAGGCGAAATAAGCGTTTGGGATTTGGGGGATAAAGCCTCATTTTGATAACATAGAATTAGCTTAAAACAAAATGTAGGAAATGTTTGGGGTCTATAGATTTTTTTTGGCTAAAGCCCCCCATCTATTTATGTCTATAGTGCGACCCCCTTGTCCACTTTTTTTTTATTTTATTGCTTTATATCAACTGAAAATAAAACAAATTCAAAATATGATTATCCATCATGTAAATCTTGTTTTTAGAAAAAATTCCATTTTAGTAATATTAATATAAGTCGTGTGCATTTTTGAAATCTCATTTTTTTTGTCAAATAAAGTTGATAAAGTCGTAAAATAACATTAAAATTAAAAATAATAATATCTATAATAAATAAAAACATAAATCACGGTATAATATAATAATATAATAACGTCACGAAATAAAATTCAGATCACAAGTATAATTGTAGAAGTGAACCATGGTTAGTTAAAATATAGCAACAATAACGCGCATCGAAACACGATCATCCGCAAAAAACTTCGAATACACCCAAATCGAGGAATACGTCGTCGCTACGGTCAAGGTAAGTGACATCACATATTTTATAAGTATCTAAGTCAAAACGTAACTCCATGCCCCATCATAAATAATAATAATATCTTGTAGTGGAACAAGACACATACACACATAGTAGAAACCGATTTACAAATATTAAGCGTATAAATCCCAAACAACGATATCTCTGAATCAAATACATTATACCTACAGGTTCCCCATCTACATATATTTTATCTTAACATTTTAATCTACTACAAAATTAGCCTCCAACTCGGGAACCTCTTCTACTATTTTTCTCTTGATTTTATTTTCACTACAGTTCTAAATTAAATAGCTTTTCTCTTGTTACCTCAATTCCCATGACATGATTGTGTTATTCGTTATATTATAGATATGTATTAATACGCATTTGATTGTTATCTATATTTTTTTATTATTATATTGGATACAGTATACTATACTAGGTATGATACCTTTAAGATGATTTTAAGTGTACGTAGGAACTTTGGTTACTACAATTTTATGTATTTAATACTGAAAAATAATTTTGAGATTTTCGGAATTTCTATGATTTTTTTTAAAATGTGTTCCTATTTTAAACACATACCTATAAAAAATAATAATGCCTACCTATTTATCTTTAATATATCTTTAAAGGTATAAATACTGAGACTCTCAAAAAATATTCTTGATTATCTGATTTACATTGACGTGGCAAACTAACAGTAATATCAAATTCTTTGCTCATTTTATTTACGGACTTGCGGTAATAAATAAATTTAATAAATTACAAAACGCTAATACAAATCAAAAAACAGCAAAAGTAACAAAACAACAGTCGTACGGCGATCAATGTAATTACTATAGAGTAGTATGGTACAGACTGTCTGCATAGACATTGCATACTTTTATGAAAAACGCTATCGAAGTATTCGAAAATGCACTAAGAATGTAAAAATACATCGGGGATTATAGTTAGACAGTTAGCCAATATATCGATTTCACAATCGTAAAAGCCGCTAATCGTTTTTATTATATTATTATAATATCTGTATTCTGTATGACTGTATCATATAGATACTATCATGTAATTACGGTTAGCAGGAGTAATTTGTAATGGTAATTCCTGGTCAGTTTTATATGTCGTATACGTAATGGGGACCGCTGACCGCTGAGTGTCGCGTGATGTGTCGATCGATCGTTAAATTAATTAAACATTGAATAATTTTCGGCGGGGGGGTTACAATCCCATAACCGGAGGGGGTTAACCTAACCCAACCTGGATAGGCCACTGAATAAGAAATACAGAAAAAAAATATGCAAGTCCTATAACTTCTCATCCATATGCATATTGTATAATAATACGACGTACAGTGGAATCAAATCCAATACATTACAAGGGCGGAAATCACTCACATAGGTCAAATGGTTGTTAACCTCCTTATACATTTATATAATTCTACAGTCACAGGGTTACCGCCGTATATCCACTCTTAATAACGGTCATAATTTTATAACGATTTTTCAATTTAAATTATGGTATAGGTGCGTATAATACGTGTTAAGAGTGGATATCAAGTGGATACATATTAATAATAATAGTAATAAACATAATACACTTTTAATATAAATTTTGTATATAGGATGCAAAAAAAAAAATAAACACCATTGTAAAACCAATAGATTCCTCGCTCCGCTGGAGCGTGGCCGTAAGTTTCATTCGGTGTAAATTCTCAAAATATACACTCTAAAATGCATTTCACATTAAAATGAATTCAAAATTCAAAAAAGTTATAAAAAGTAAATAAATTTATCAAGCTGTGATAAGAAAAAACTATATTTTTAATTATTTTTAAACATTTACAAAAACGTAAAAGACAAAAATTGAATTAATTTATATTTATTTCACACTTTTTGTTAAAAAAAATTATATTTAACAATAACTATAAAAAGGTAAAAAAAATGCATTTTCCTACAAATTCTGATGTGAATTTACACAATATTTACACAACATTCAATATTTATTTAAATCTTTAAATATTAATATTTTTTTTTGATAAAAATATCATAATTAACAGATATATGAAGTAGTATCAATCTGTAATCTATGACGGACATAGCTTTCTTCTAATATGTATTTCTTAGCTATTGGTAAGCCTTACGAATATTGTTGGGTGATTTGCGTCTATAAGGAAAGAGGAATCCCATAAAACTGTCGAGTATTGCCTCGATGAAGTAAAACGTACAATAGTGTTCGCTGTACCATTCATTTATAATTGTAATTATTTTATGTATTTAATATATTAGTTTTCATAATCAATAGTTGTAGGTTACGTCAGATACGATAAAATAGAAATCTATGGCACTCTGGCGGTAATACCCGATTGAACCGTCACGGTCTTCACTGGTGATTTATCTTCACTATGAATGACCAATTAACTGACCGTCACCGTCAAATACATGATAGCATATAACTTCGTTCACTACGCCAAAGGTGTACCCAAAAAAGTATATTTTTATGGGTGTGGCAATAACTTAGCATTTATAGATTCCTTTGTAATTTTTTATTCTGTAACAAATAATTTGAATACGCGTTTTAATTATCATATCAGAAAAGAAAAGTATATTTTGACACTTCGGTATATTACTATAAGTACCTTCGAAATGTATAGTTCCTACTCCACAAGATTTTGTGTTGATTTTTTTTTATTGCGAGATGTCGAATAATATAAAAAAAATTTTAATTTTATTCAATCGTTCGCTATTAGCTTCAACATGTCCTTAAGTTTTTAGTACGACTCTTAATATTTGTTCAATCATATCTGTAAAAAAATAATAACGATAACAATCAAACGTCACATATACAATGGATAATGATCTAAAATCAATTAAAAATATGTTAATATTAGGAAATATATTTATAATTAATAATTTATATTTTGAATATACTAAATTAACATTCACTGAAATAAATTATTATTGGCTACGCTTGCGTAATAATAAAGACTATAGTCAACTCCATCATTCTTTGGACACTGAATCTTTAAATATTAATAAAAAAACATTAATAATTTAAGTCAAAATATTAAGATTATTATAAAATATATAAAATGTGTTTTTTTTACCGTCGGTTATTTTTAAACAGAAATACATCAGGGTTTTCCAAACTTTTTTTATTGCGCATCACCTCATTTGAACCAAAATTTCTCATAGGGCCTTTCCGCAAGTTAACGACAATATTATATACGACCATGTATTTCACGGCGACGGTCAGTTATAATAATTGGTCATTCAGTGAAGATAAATCACCAGTGAAGACCGTGACGGTTCAATCGGGTATTACCGCCAGCACGCCATAAATTTCTGTTTAATCATATCTGACGTTATTTATTGAGCAATATCCTCCAAATTTAAACATAAAATAACTAATAAAAAAAAAAACCATGTGTGTGTTAGATTTTTTAGTAACCGAAGAATTAGTAAGTTTGCTTACGTGAATCCTTGTTGTAAGTTTTCCATTCTTAGCTATAAAATGATGAACATTTTTGTAAATTTTTAAGTACAAACTCATATTTAAATATTTTAAATTTGATAAATGTAAAAAATCGAACTTTAAATGTTTAAAAAAAACTGTGCCCATGTACCTATAAAATATCGATGTACAAATACGTACAACGATTCTGAGCGATGACGGTTTGTCAGTGTGAATATTTTAAATTATATTATATTTATATTGTTATAATTTGTTATTAATACGGTGGCCGGGAAGTTGAATTTATTTTAAGGAATTACAACAAAATAACTCAAATCGTTATACTTGGTTATTTAATAAGTTATATTTATTTTTGAAGTAAAATGTCTTTCTTGAGGTGTGGGTGGAAAAAATTGTAACGAAATTACACGTTTCTTTATTTATTTATTTTGTAAGGCATGCACGGCTACGGCGGCGTGAACGTTTATTTGTATTGCATTGATTTTTCTCACTCTCTCCTTAATTCACTTATAACTTCACGGGCCTCAATACTTATGAAAGAAGTTTTACTTCCCCGGATCGTAATGATGGGCTCTCACACTGACGATTATTTTTTCTATAAACATTATAAGTTCGGATTTTGACGAAATTTATCAAATTTGAAAATTAATTATTATTTTGTGCTTAAAAAATTATAAAACGTTCAACTTTTTTAATTCTGGATTGAAAATTTGAAACAAGATTCCAAGTAAGTAGGTTATATACAAATTACTTTATTTACAATAATATCATCAAATATACTTAGTAATATCATGATAGTTTCACTGCTGTTTTTGCTCAGAATCGTTTTTCTCATACAATGATGTTATATCATTGAATTCAAATTTAACACCATCCATTACAGTGAACGTACGTTGCGCCAGCCCCCCCCCCCCCCCAAAGGAAAATCTATAAACAAACTATTCAGATATTTAGCACGTTTTGAGGGGAAGGAAGATCGTGCGACTTTCAAAACCAGGCTTGCGAATAAGTGCGAATACTGTGTTAAATATCAGTCAAAAAAAAAAATTGTGAAAATGTTAATTTTTTATGAGGGGGTGAACTTTTACTATGAGGTGAATTTTTTTTTTTTTGAGGGAAAGGAAGGTCGTGCGAATTATCAAAATAGGCGTGCGAATTCGTGCGAATTACGTGCTAAATATCTGTATAGTTTGTTTATAGATTTTCCTTTGGGGGGGGGGGGGGGCTGGCGCAACGTACGTTTACAGTGACCTACTTGTAACTAACTGTACAGAAGAGTGACACTCACTTAAGCACCTTTTTTTATTTAACTTATTATATTTTTCATCAAAATTTTGATATTTATTTGACGAAAATATACCCGGTCTTTAATAAAAACTAAATACTAAATTTACATAAAAGTGATTTGAAACATCGTAATAAATTAAAAATGTATTTTTATAAGCTTTTCCGTCAAATTGAAGGTAACTGAATGCCGACCGCATGCATACTGCTGGTTTCCGCCAACCGTCCGAGATTAACTTGGGTAACAAAATAATGGAACTTCATATAGCAGGTGGCTCCTCGATTGAGTAATGTATTAAACGTACGAATGCGTGACTACGGTTATAGGTTTAAAGTATAACAATATTATTGTCACGCAACACAATGCTTTAACCATTCATTTTATAAAATATGCCAATGCAACTGTAGCATGTCATAATTATTATTCACCATGTGTTGTTGTATACATACTTATTATTAACGAAGAAGAACTACGCGTATAAACTTAATTCGTACCTCTTAAAACTCAAGAATTTTATTTGTAGGTCGGTACATAAATAAATGGACAACGAAAATGCATATTTTAATAATATGATAATTTAATGATTTTAGTATGTGCTGTACGCTGTCCTAGAATCGAATAAGTTTCAAGGGTGGAAACCGCCCACCTAGTTCGAATGGTTGTGTTTTGTATGGGTTTAAAACGTTCTTGGTATTTAATGATATAAATTAATATATTTATACATAACGACTGACATTTTAATGGGTACTGTGTTGAAATATTTTTTTTTTTCTATGCACTTGATGCGCTGACTTGTCTTGCGAGTGAATGTCGTATGCTGACTTGACTTGCGCTGAAATGTCATCACTGAATAATATTTTCGTGCGCTAAATTGTCGAGGATCCCAAAACAATATACTAATAATTATCTTATTTTTATGATTTACAATAAACTCTGTGTGAACTACTACATAATCATCATTATCTATTTAATATGTTAACTACTATAATAATACCTTATAACAATGATATTAATATTATATAATAATTAAAACAATAAAGAAAAGAAAATTACTACATTTAAAATAAACATGAACAAAACTTATTCACTCTTAGTTTGTATATAATTTACTAAAACCGAAATTACTGTGTAGCAATCACCCATTGTCTGAAATAAAAAGTGTAAATATTAATAATCACTTTCAAAATAGCGGGGAAATGCAGAAGGTGGAGTATGTCTGAAGTGTTGGATGTTTGTCCATAGTATTTTCGGTCCTCAGACATGATATAGTGTATTATTACAGTATTCGATTTGAATGCAACGATTGCATTCGATAAAAAACGATTCTGGGTGGAGGATAAGTGTAACAATTAGTAATTATATCTAGCAATATATGTATTTATCAATTATATATAGAAATAAGAATGTATAATAAATAATATTATATAATTTGAAATTTGATTCATAAAATTAGTATGTTCAATAGTAAATTAATACAAGTATAAATTCATACATTTTAATTTTTTAGTGGTTATTTTTAAATTGTATTCGTTTTTATTCTGATCAAAAAAAAAAGTTAGAAAAAAATCGCTTAGCAATAGGGTATTTTGGTTTTTTTTTCGTGGCGTTAAAACTGAGAATACCGAAAAACGATCTGTCTAAAGTATAATCTGATCCAATTGTCTAACAGATAAGATACTATATGTTGAAATCAAAGAAATCCTTCTGATTAAAATTATGTTTATAGGATAAAAAAAAAATAAACTTAACATTATTGTAAAACTACTAGATTCCTCACTTTTCTCAGAGTTTAAAAAACATAATATATAACTACCTATCTTTTTTTTATAATATAGAACCGAAATAGTTTGATAATTTTACCAAATATTTAAATTACCTACCTAATACGTTTTATTCAGAAGGTTTTTGATTTTTGCATAACGTTAAATGTACAACATTTCATTTATTTTATAGGTCTGGTTTTAAAATGTAATCCAAGGTACCACATGTTTTTTATTTCTTATAAAAATTCAAAAATATTAAAAATTTATTACCACAATTTATATTTGATAAATATTTGATGTTCAAGTATAACCAATTTAAATAAAGTTATTTTTGTTATTTTGTTTTATTCAAAAATCATGAACAACTTGAACCACAAAAAATTGCTTATAATTTTTAAAAGACAATTAAGTTGTCCAAGTATTTAGATAATAATATTTAATTTAAAACAATCGTAAATTAATAAGTTAGGGATTAGGGATGAATGCAGACTACAATTTATAGTTTCAAAAATACATAGGACAAAATTTATATAACATTAGTTAAATAATAAAAATATTAATAGTTACTTTAAAAAACATTTCCAAGTTTACAATTTTTGTTCTAGTAAATTTTAACTTTTTTTGGTTAGCATTATTCAATTTCATTGTCAATAATATCAATTTTTTACATTTCATATCCATTTCGGTCCAATTACTGCTGTACAATGCGAATATTATTGAATCTTTCTTTAAAAAAAAAAAAAGGAAAAATAAAATAGAATGTTCATTTTAAACTTAGAACTATAAAATTCGAATTCGTTATTTTTTCTAAAGCGTGCATTTTTATAGTTGAAAACGTGTAGAACTAACAGCACTTTATACTTTTATTATGTACCTAATTTTGTCTACATAATATGTATATTATGTATGCAAAATTAAAAGTTACTTTTATAAACATGATAATAACAGTGTTTCATATTTTATTGAAATAATAATATATTTGTGCAATGTTAGTACTTTAGTATGATAAAGGGGTCTGCAGCTGATGAAAAAAAGTGACTTTTATACAGTGGAACCTCGATAAGTCGAAATTCAAGGGAAATGCAATTTTTTCGACTTATCAAGGTTTTCGACTTACTAAGGTTTTCGAGTTATCAAGGTTTTAGAAAAAAAATTCGACTTAAAGAGTTTTAAAAATGTATGTACCTATGTATTAAAGTTTTTAATTATTATGTACTTAGTATATATGTATATACAATGTAAAAAAATGTGATTATACAGATTATTTAAATAAACAAATTATTACAAAAAAATATAATAAAACATGTGTTGCAACTTTTCCAAAAGATAATTTATTAATTTACTTTGACTTAAAATTTGATTAGATAAAATTATCGGAACGGACAAGCCGATTAGACAAATGATTATAAAATTAACTGTCATTATCCGTTATATTCGGAGCACAGAATGTTCGAGTTATCTATAGTTTTTTTTTCGAGTAATCGATGTTTTCGCAAGGGGACGGAATTTTTTTCGACTTATCAAGGTTTTCGACTTATCGAGGTTCCACTGTACCAATAATCTACACACAATTGGAAGAATTTTGTTTAACGGCGATTTTTAATATATTTTTTTTTCATCTGTGATATCCAAGAATAAAAATATCAAAACGTACTATTTCCAAAATTGACAAAATTGAGTTATAAATGGATTCATATGTAAAAATGGACGAGGAATCGAATGGTGTGTTCAAATTGAACCAAAACGTACTATTTCCTGAAACTCATAAATGACACAAAACCCACTATTTCCAAAAGTAAAATTTGTCTAAATGCACGATTTCCAAAATTATGTCAAAACGTAGTATTTCCCATGTTAAATAGCTTGTTAATTTGACAAATTGACACTATTGACAAATTCTTTAAATTGTACACACCGTACTATTTCCAAAGTAGGCCATATTATACTATTTCCCATAGTATAAGATAGTGAATATAAGTGAGGTAAGTACATAACGTACCTACTATTTCCACTGGTAATTACTATAATAGAACATCGTGATTTCTCAAGAAAAGTACGTTTTGAAATGTCGCCTCTCATTTACATTATTCATTATGACACTAACATTAATTGGAATATTTAAAATCGTCTCGATCATTCCCTAGTAAACTTGTTGATCAATCAAAATCTGTTTTCAAAATTAAAATCTGTCAAACCAAATTCTTCCAGTCATTGACTGGAGCCCTCTCCAGTCTCCTTAAGGTTTATTTCATGATACGGAATTTAAATATATTGAAAAACATTATAACAAACAAAACTAATGTTTAGATTGGTCAAATCTACATTAGTTTTGACTTTTACAAAATCGGTTGCAGTCCCCTTAATACATAATTATATTAACATATTTTCGGTCATTTTGATTTGGTATTCAAATAAATTGGACTATTTAATGCAAATGTCAATTGGGTTAAGTAATTTGTATAAGGTAGTTGTAAGTAATTCTATGACAATTCACAAGACATACATGCCGGATCAACAATAAATTGATAAATAATAATAAAAAAATAATGAATTATAAATTACTTGTTCGTGTAAGTTTCCAAACAAATAACACACCATAAATATTTGAAACAATATTGGAGGAATTGAGCAAAACATTTTTTTTACTATAACTTCTGAAGTCTTAAATCTATAATCGTTGGAGAAACTCTGAAATCATTTTACTCCAGATAAGTTATCACTTCCTAACTATTAGTTCACAAACACTGTGCAAACCTGTACATGAACGAATTTATATTACACACATTTTATGGCCAGTGGATAATTTGAAACGTTAATTTGTAATACTTACCTAATTTAATATTGTATTAACATTATCAAAAAGGAAAATTAAAACATAGTTTTTTTCTACGGAGTATAGAGTTATCCACTAAGTGTGGACAATATTAACATTATAAAAATATGATGTTATAGCAAGATTGGTTTTTTTTCGCAGAGTAGTACTGTGCTACTACTCGTGTAATACAAGTGCATTTATCATATTGAGTTAAGATTTATAATCAAAATATGCACGACAGCATTAACTAATAACTGTTGTCTGTATGATAACTCGTAAACCATATAGTGGAAGAGCAATTTTAAATTGTTAAAAAATATCATGAGACATCAATTATGATAGCATTCATCTAAATAATTGTAGGTACACGTTTAATAAATCATATTAAATTAATAGAACAATATTATTGTAACCTAAGTATTACGTAAATTTTACCATTATGAAAGTAAACCAAAGCGCTATGACCGATAATGACGAAATGAAAATGTGTACCAACATCACTCGTCTAAATAGAGACAAAAAATCTTTATATTTCCTGAAAAAAAAAAAAAATGGCGGAGCCGTGTTAAGTCATATCGCGTAAGATAAGGTTAGGTATTTACAATGATGTGTGTTTTTTTTGTGACTATCGTCACCTTTTAGGATAGTAAAAATGCTTGGATTTTCTTCAACAGTATTTTTTATGATATAGGAATCTGTTCGATACTTTGGGGAGTCGAAAGTAAACATTTTCCAGGAATTTTCAATAGCACCGTGAAAAACAAAAGAAAAATTAAGGAAAACAGAAATATTTAAGCAAAATCAATTTTTGACTAAACTTTGGTTTTTAGCGTAACTCAAATTTTGACTAAATGTTTATATTATTATTTTCATTACACCATAACATTTTAAAAAAATTTTACTTATTTTAAGCTGTTTACGGACATTTTCAATTTACAATTTTTTTTGTTTTTATTCTTTAAAAATCAATCAAATTTTATTTGTTACCTTAAAAGTCTTGAATAATTCATAGAAAGCCCCTAATATATTTTTCAAAGACAGATAAAAAATATTAAAAATTCCTAGTCACAATTTTTTTATATAAGCATTTAAAGTTCAAATATTGATAAAATACGTAGTATTCACAATAATGTGCAAATTATTTTGAGTTAGAAATTTATAAAAAATATTCTGCTTAAATCTAATATTTTAAAATGTAATATAAAATTCCTCATAAGTTTGTCTACCTTATAAAAAAAATATATCTATACAAGCAATTCAAATTAAATTTTTATGAGCGTTTTTAATTTCATATTTTTTCAATATTGGATCTTTACTCAATTTCTTATTTAGCAGTAAAGTTTTGTTATTTTATTTTTATTCATAAATAAATAAATATAAATACATGATTATTTTTCTGAATTTTATATTTTCTTTCTCAATCCATCATACAATTTTGACTCTTTATAAGCTGTTTACGGACAATGTTAGTTTTCAATTTTTTTTGGTTTTTTTTTGAATATTGTCAATAAAATTGTATTTGTTAGGTAAAAAAACGTGCACATTTAATACAGGGCACCTGATATATTGTTATAATAGCAGATAAAAAATATTAAAAATACTTGAGCACAATTTTTTTTATAAGAATTCAAGTTTTGAATTTTGACAAAATTTAATAATTATTTTGTTGTTAAAAAATTATAAAATGTTCAACTTGTATATCTAATGACTGGAAATTTTAAACAAGGTTCCTCGTAAATAGGTAAGTATATAAATTACTTTATTCACAATAATATAATCAAATATACTTGGTAATATCATAGGCTGACTGACTTCGCTGAAGATCGTTTTTATTATACAATGATATTATAATATCATTGAATTAAAATTTAACACCATCCATTACAGTGACCAACTTGTAACTTTCTATACAGCAGAGCGAAACCCACTTGCCCAATTTTTATATTTAACATATTTACTCGGAATTTTGTTTTAAATTTTTAAACATTAGCTATTAAAGTTGAAAATTTTATACAATTTAAACAACTAAATAATTTGTACATTTTATTAATATTTATAGAAAAAAAAAAATAAAAAAAATTATATTTGAAATTTCTTATAAGGGATAAAAACTTGCAAGGGATCTTGTATTTGCGTAAATATTACCGTTTTTCCTTAATTTTAATGTTGTTTTCCCGGCACTTTTGAAAACTATTGGCAATATTAAAATCTAAAATATGATATTATATAATACCTATGTCAATAAAATAAATTATAGAAAATGTTGTAACTATACTATATTATCTAATATTTTTAGTACAAAAGTTATTTTATTTGTCAGATCTTCCTATTTCAGTCTGTATTTCGCATTTCAATGAATTTATGTGATTAAACAGTGTCCGAAAATTAATTTTTTTTATTTATAAAACTGGAATACGTTGATTGAGATTTAATTTTCAGTTAAAATATAATACTATTTAATATTAATTCGATAATAAAAATAAAAATGTTCTTACTCCATTACTGCTTGATGATCCATTATAATTGTTCTTAATTCATCCCATATCAAATCGTGTTCATTAGGTGTTATATTTGTATTTCCATTCGTGTAATCTAGAAACAAAACAATTGTGTTAATTTTCAAGTTGTTTATTAAATACTAAAATGATGAGCAAATTTTGGAATTTATTTATAGCGTTGTAAAATGTTTTTTTTTTTTTTATAATAATAATTTGATCAACGAAAACACTCTAAAGAATCATAAGATTTACATAAACCGTAGAAATTTAGTTTTAGTTGTAAACTAAATAAGCAAGAAATTCTTGACGAAGTCCTAAATATAATTATCAAAACACGTTACAAATGTCATAAGATGTAAACAACTTAATGAAATGATAACAACAATTATATTTACTGAAATGCTCAGAATTATTTTTAAATGCTGTGATTTATCCATTATCAATGTTTTATAACTCTATTTATGATATGACACTATCCTACTTTGAGTATAGAAGAGCAAAATTAAATGGGCTATCTTCAAATTTCAATTACATTATAAATCAGAACTCCAACAGAAAGCCAATTTCGGTTATAATATTGGTAATTTAAATAAATCTATACAATAATTATATATCTAGAATATTAAATGAACTTTTTAACTTTATAAGAAATGTTATATATTATAACTAAGGCTCGGATTTATATGTAAGTACATATTTTCTCTGCGACGTGATAAACTAATTTCGGCAAGTGATAAATTTGTTTCACAATATTTTTGATAAAACGAGCTATATTTGATTTTACATATTTTTACATATTTTACAATTATTCAATTTTTTCTCACATATTTATACAATTATAATGTCTTAATGTCTTTTCTTCAGATTTAGAATAATTGAAAGGTTACCATGACTATATATTATATCGACGATCTTTTGAATTCGAACATTTAAAAAAGCAGGTTATTATTAATTGTAATCAAGATAATTAGATAACTGTTGATAAATATGCATTTTTTATTACATTTTATTTCATTATTAATTATTATTAAGATTTTATGACAATATCAGCGATCTTTTGGATTCGAAAATTTAAAAATGAATGTTAATATTAATGTTTGAAATCAATGTAGTTAGATAAATATACATTTTTTATTACATTTTATTATATCATTAATTATTATTTTTTTTTGATAATACATATTCTTTAAAGCATATTTATGTACATATTTTTATTGTATAAATACATACTTTGGTTATATAAATACATATAATTTTGAGCCCTAATTATAACTATATATTAATATTATATTTGTCTATAGGAACTCCGTATACCAAATACGAGATTAAGGGGATTGAAGGCGGTGATTTAATAAGGGGTCGCGTATAGGCAGTTCGATGTCTTATACTCGTTACGCTGTGTGGTTGTGTACGAAGTAAATTATCGTTTATAGTGTGCGTATATAAGTTCGGAATCCGTAGTGTGCCACTATCGCACACACACGCACATGTCAATAAATTGAGAAAAACGTAATATATTCTTCTATGCATAACCTATAAAAACTACCAAAAGTGGTAGTATATTATAAACATACTTCCTGAAGTTTGGTTGTAATTTTGAAAAAAAATGTTTAACACGTAAGATCCTACACTATTCTTTGTAGGAATCACTTTTTTGATATAAAACCCAAAAAGGCCAAAATAAATACAAATGTAATGCAATTACTTCATGGGATTTTTAAAAAATATATCCAAATTTTATGGTCCTTTAAAATTTAAATTTAAATTCGACTTCCTAGAAAGCCTAGTTATTTGCCAAATAATTCATACCTACATATAGTAAAAATTAAAATCGGACATTCGAATTTACCTCCGCTCATTGGTCTAAAACGTAGGAAAAATACGTGTGATGCAATCCCCTTAAATGTTATTACTGTATTATGGTTGAATTACGCTGGATTAAAATAAATAATACATTTATGGTAACGGAAAAAAAAACCACAAAATGTGATCAAATAAAATTTAATTGTGAGCTTATAATAGTCCGTGAGTGTATGATTAGCGGCGTATAGACTGTTAAAGGGTTAAATTCACTATTTGAATAATATAGATCAATTAAACTGATATTAAATATCAAATTATTTTCATTATTCTTTTGCAATGATTATGACTGATTATTCTCCTGCCACCCCGTCACGATTCCTCTTAATATATAGTTTAACTTCAAATATATAACCGAATAAAAACACATATAATATAAACACTAAAAACCAACGAAGCGGACAGGATTATTTTCATGATGACCCATCTCCCTTCCTCCCAAGAGAATTAAAACTAAAATATGTAAGCAAACGGGTAACACGACAGAATAAAATACGTAAACCCATTATATTAGCGAAGGATTAATTATAAAATTATAAAGATACACATATGTCACATAAATGCACCTTGGATGCACCTTCGGTTTTTCTAACTTCGAACAGTTCAACTCGACAAATAAGGGGTATATATATATATATTTGTAGTATGTATGTCATATATACTATTCAGTTATTCTTAAAATTCGTACTCACCAATTGGGAAATGAGGATCACGAACTGATTTGTGACCGACCGATTCGAACGCAGAGCAAATAATTTGCATCTGGCAGCACATACCGAAGCACAGTGTAACCAGAAGAATATCGAATATAAGGTAAAATAATCCAATAAGGCCGAGGAATAATGCCTCGATGAAGTAAAACGTATAATAGTGTGCGTTATACGTTTCGTCTGACACGATTAAATATAAATTCATGACATTTTGGCGGTAGTAACCAATCGAACCGTCGTGGTTTTTGACTGGTGTTTTACCTTCATTGAATGCCAAGGTAAAGACCAAATAACTGACAACCGACATGGTATACATGATCGCATATATGGTCGTTAACCACGCCAAACGTTTTCTCCAACGTTCCAGTATATGTCTGTTCTGGTCGGTTAACGCTGTAAAATCGTGCCGCGTAATCGACAAACAATTCCATATGTCGTTTGAGTGGCGGATGATGATCCACGTCTTGTAGATTATATAAAACGTGCTTACAGATTTCCAAAAATAATCAATACTTATAGGTACATTAACCATCCAGTAGTACAGTCCACTGATCATCAAAATCATCGAGATGAGACACATGTATAGCAAAACGCACGACATAACCACGTGATAGATATTTCGACCCCGACATTTTATGGTGTCAGGATCCAACATCTGATACAATCCTGTGAGTCTTGCCAACTTAACGTTGAAAATATGATTCTTCATATTTTGAATATCCATCGTTATATTATCAATATACTGTTGGAAAACAAGGAATAATATGACAATTATTTTTTCAGTCGGCTGTTGACAAGTTTACTATTTCCGCGCTCAATACTTGTAATGGAATCATCGTAAATTGTATTCATGCAATACCCATATAAATCTTTGAAGAAAATTGTGTTATCCTCGTTTTCTATAAAAAAAAAAAAAATAGTATAAATTGTTATAAAATTCTATTTTTAGTTTTTAGAATTTATAAAACATTACGTAAAATACGAACACAAGAGCGATAGGAATAGTTGTGTTGACTTATCGCTGTTCATTTGAAATGTACACTGCTGCACGTTCATGTGAAATGGATTAAGGCAACACACTAATTTTTCTAGAAAACTCTGCAGATATTCTGACTTCCACATAGTACTCTGGACGACGCCTCACTAGTTACTGCAGCCAACCACTGCTCTACACCAGGCAACCGAATTATTAATACAATATATGCATCATTTATGCATCATTGTCAATAAATTCAAAACCTATCATTTATTATATTTTTTATTTTTATTTCTTATACCTCTCGGTTTAAAATAACGCAGTATAATTATTTTATATACGATACAATCATATACATATTATTCAACGGTGACTTTTATAACCATAGAGTATAAACTATTTAGTTCAGTGTTCACAAATTATACAGAAAAAAATTATTTTTACTTTTATGGTAGTAATAGCCAGTAGGTATACCTCAACAATTTTTTATTGTAGTAATGTACAGGTAGTTTATTATGCATATTTATATACCCACCTATATCTTAGCGTTCCTCGGCACAGGACACAAGTATCATGAGTTTATCTTTCAGCTTGTTCGATTGCGTGGTTCGTATGCACAAGGTAAAATACATAAAATGAATGTAGACTACAATATTCAACGTGTGAATTATAATTTGGTACTTACTAGCCTACAAAATCTTCAATAATTGTAAACGTTATTTTTTAAATTTTACTAATTTTACGATAAAAATGCATAATATTATACATTCATATTATCTGCTTGAGAAACATCGAAAAAGCTATACAGTAGAATAATAATATTATTTTACGTTCATCACGTGTATTACACACAAAAATTCAGGGCTTGAAACCGATTGAAATAATTTCGGTTTCGGTTTTGATTTTGTATACCGGTTTTTAATTTTTTCGATTTCGGTTTCAATTTTTCAATACCGGTATTAGGAAATTTCGGTTTTGGTTTCGATTTTGTATACCGGTTTTGAAATTTTACGATTTTGGTTTCAACCTAACTATACTGGTATTAAGAAATTTCGGTTTCGGTTTCGGTTTTGAATACCGGTTTCTAAATGTTTCGGTTTCAACTTCGCAATACCGGTATTAAGAAATTTCGGTTAGGTTTCGGTTTTGTATACCGGTTTCTGAAGTATTTTCAGGGTAATATGTCGTCTATACAATTATCACTCTTTGTTCCGTATTGTCAATTGTCATATATAGTATTAACTAGTAACTTTAATTTATGTCGTTACTATTTATAAAGCAACTAATAATTTTGCGAATAATGAAATGTTTATCAACAAAATTAATTATGATCTCAATTTTATTATGATTATTAATTATGCGTATTAATGGAATTAACGTATTTAAAAACACGTCAGTTAAAAAAAATAACGGTTTCCAATTTTTTCAGATTTCGGTTTTGAATTTAATACCGGTTTCCAATTTTTAACGGTTTCGTTTTTGATTACGGTTTCGGTTTCGGTTTTAAAACGGTTTATAACGGTTTCTGAAATCGGTTTTGAAAACGGTTTCAACCCTGCATAAATTACAATACAAGATCGAAAAATCGACTTGGTATAGGTACGTGTAGAACAAATTCTTCTGAAAAATATCAATTTTTGACTTAAGCCATTTCTCTCTTAAAAGCCGTCCAATTTATAATTGTATAATTATCATTATATTTATTGTAATTTTAAAATAGTTATGGCTCTATTATATTAATTAAAACTACATATTACAATGAAGTACAAATTAATCTCATGGTTTATATGTATAAGATTATTAAGGGCTCTATTATTTATGTAGAAACTACTGTTGTTTGCATTTTGATTTATATAATTACATCAACATGTGTGTGAACACAATATTTTTAAAAATGTCCACTTTACCACTTGACACTTTTGGGGATTTCCACAAAAATGTATTTCTATAAGCTCAACGTAGTTCTCACTAAGTGATAACCGATATCCGCTGACCGTACGAAATGGACATTGGACTTGGGCGAAGCACCAAAAGGGGCTGCTTATTTTTTTATTTTTTTTTATATATTTAGGTATACGAAATGTAGCCATATAAGTTATTTCCCCCTTTAACAGTTTTTCGCTATATCTTATATTTATAAGATGGAGACAACGCTTCAGGAATTACCGTCCTCTTAAACATTTAAACCTACAATACAGACAATACATTATTAAAAAGTAGTATTTCTTTTATACATTTTGTGCTATAAGTAGAGGGCTGTAGGGGATAAAAATAGGGAGGGGCTAAAATTGTTCCCACCCATGTGGAAAAATGTCTTGCTACATGCCTGAGTCTTGGGTAACAAAATAATTTAATTTAATATTATAGCAGGTGGCTCCTCGATTGACTAATTTAATAATCATACTTATGCGTGACTACGGTCTTATGTTTTAAGTATACAAATATTATTGTCACGCAATAATACCCATAATATATTTCATATCCAGTTAACCTTTCATTTTATTAAATATACCCATGCAACTGTAGCATTTATAATTATACAGCAGGCGCTTTTGTATAATATTATAGAAAAATAACTTAAACTTAAGTCATAGTTTCGAAAACAAAAATAATTTTATTTGTTGGTAGGGACATAGGTAAATAGGTACTCCAGAGGCGTAACGTGCATGTAAGCACTGTAAGACCTGCTTACACTTGAAAAAAGGGAAAAATAAGTTAATATTAATGTTAGCATAATAACAAATTACAATTCAAATTAAATCTTAGACTATAATCTTATACATACATATTATTTAGTATTTTTTTTTTAGTTATTATGACATACATATTGAAATAATTAGGTACTATAACTTCTTGATACATTATTATTATATTTAATTTATTAAAAAGTTTTATTATTGTCATTATAGCAATTAACTGTTTTTATCTCGCCCATCAAATATATATACATATATAAACCTATCACTTATCTATTAGATATTGCCGGAAAGTTTCTGATTATATATTATATAATTATTTATAAGCTATTCATACAAAGGCGATACGATTTTACTGCAACACGTAATCCGTGCAAGTGTGGCCTGACGGTTAACCAAGGAAGATGTTTAATCGGGGGACGGATAATCGAAGTTCAACTGTATAATATATTATGACAATATTGTTATTTACTTTATAAATTTATTAGACATTAGTAAAAAAACAGGCTAAATTGGTTTTTGACTATAAATCAAATTTTTCTTCAATATAATAATATACTTTAAACATTTCAAGTACACATGGACAATATTATGTTTAAATTAAGAGAAAAAAAAATTCATTGTGCGAACGACGGCTGCACATGCAAAGCCGGTTACGAGTGTGCGTGTGTGTGTGAGTGCGCGCACGTACGGCGGCCAACACGCAACCCGTCTCGTGTGACGATACTTACCTACCTTAGTCGATAGCCCTGTGGGAGGGAAGAAAAGTGGACTGTATTTAAAAATATGATAGGAGCTGATTGCAAATAGGGAATTATATTTGTGATGATGATGATGTGAGGTATCTAACCTAATGCGGTACTGCAAATATGAAACAGTTGTTTGCGGTCTAAATATATAAATAATTTATTTTGATATTCTGCAATATACCTTATATACTTATACCTTACTTAGCTTGTTAAAAATGTATATTAAAATATTATGAATGGATAAAATGGTATCAAGGATATGGGAGAAAATTGTAGGCATTAATGAAAATAGCACAAGTGTTTTTCAGATTATAAAGATTAAGATGAATATACCAATATAAGTTCATGCCTGGCGTTTAAATTAATGCAATACAGTAAAATGTTTAGAATATAAATGAATTGATTAAACTTTTAAATAATAAAATAGTTGTATTTTAATGTATGGAGGTGTGTCGAAATCAATTTACGTGGACGTAGGACATTGTGCTTTGTCTTCATAGAATACAACCTCCTGGCCATATCATATTGTTGGTTATATAAAGTGTTTGTTATACCCACTTTGTTGCGCAATATCTACATTTTCTTGTGTGTTCTTCCATATAATATTGGTATGTGTCTGTAAATGGAAGATTATTGAATAATATTATTCGTGGATGGTTATTGCGTCAGATGAATTGTGGTGTAAATTTTAATTGCTATTAATTCATCATGTTTCTAGATGATCAGGTTGTACTTCTTATTGTTGTTTCGTGACATTGATGGTGAATTATGAATTTATATGATCTAATTTTATAGGAATGTTAATTACTTTGAAAAATATCTTAACTGCGTTATATGTGCCACATCCAAGTATACTCATATTGGAAATCCATTTTTTCGTTTTATCATAAAAAAATTGTATTATTTATGTATTACATCATCATTAGTATTTAGAAAGATCCTTAATTTTTTTTCATCATATCTGTAAAAAAATAATAGCAATAACAATCACACATCACACATACAATACATAATGAACTAAAATCAATAAAAAAGTTGTTAACATTGAGAAAATTACTTGTAACTTATATTTTATATTTTTAATACCTACACTAATATGTCATTTAATAAAACAAACTATATTATATGTTGTTTGTTTGTATATATTTAGTTGTCCGTAGGTCAAGTAACTTTTGATGTGACTTTGAAAGGCGATGCTTGTGTTATGCACTTATGCGTATAAATAAAATCAACTTCAAAAGTACCTACTTCTTGGGACACTTTATTCTATACATATTCATATCATTAACATTAATGATACATTTTAATTTCTTATAGCAATTTATTTACTATTTTAACAATTAAACTTAAAAGTAAATCCAATTAAAGTAAAACACTAAGTATATGTTATACAACCCAGTCAATATTTTAAGGACTACAGGTAATGCTGTAATGAATTTTGATTAGTTCTCTACATTCGATAAGTGTTCTCGTTATTTAAATGACACTTCCTTATGAATAATTAGTTTAAATGAAGTAGTATATGTTTTTTCCTCGTCTCCTTTATTATTATTATTATTTTTTAATTAATTATAATATATTTTTAGTTAAATAGGTACCTATAATGATACATAATGTTATATTATCCATTACATAATTTTAAAAATAATATGTCCATTTGCATAACTAATCACTATATTTGACAGTATACTTTTAATTGGAATTTATTCCATTAAAATGAATTATTGTTAGTATAACTCAAATTTAAACTTAGTTTGGTACCTTATAAAACAAAATACATTGCTTCATTTATTTTATTAAATTATATGACTGTAATGATATTATACTACATCGTGTCATTTTCTATACACCGTAACATTAAAAAAAAAATATTTTTAAGTCATTCATAGACATTTTCGATTATTAATTTTTTCGATTGCACTTAACAATAAAAAAGAATGTGAGTATATCAAATCGTATGTAAGATTCCCTCCTCATATAACAAGTTCATACTATAACCAAAATATCTAATATATATATACTGTATTATACTATTATTTATAATCAAAAAAATTAGTTTAGTATGTATCAATGATATCATATAACATCCTTGTGAATATATCACTGACAGACCGACATCATTCAGAACCATTTTTCGTAGTTTTATATAATTTGAATCAAATGACATCTAATGAACAGCCGAGTGGTACCTACCTAATTGCCCAGTTTTTATTTACATGAATTACATTTACTAAAAAACAATATAGTAATAAATATTTTATTTTGAACAATTACATAACTATGATTATCGAATTAAGGTACCTACCTAACTACAAGAATATGTTAAAACTTCCGGTTATTTAAAACATTTGCTCTGTGGTATTCAATGAACTTTATTAATCATTCGTTATATTAAAATATAAAAAAATTGTATTTTATAAAACTTTATGTTTATAGAATACGTATACAAGATAGATACGAATAAAGTTGTCTACTTAGCACTGTTCATTTGAGTTGTCCACTGCGGCCTGTTCATTTAAAATGGATTAAGGTGACACACTTGTTTTCGTAGATAGCTCTTTAGTTAGTCTTACTTACATGACCAGCCAAGTAACTCCCACACAGGTCTCTGGACGATGACTCACTAGTTACTGCAGCCAACCACTGTTCCTCGCCAGGACTCCGAATTATTAATAATATGTATGCATTATTTATGCATCAATGCCAATCAATTCAAAACCTATAAGTTATTTTGAATTTTATTTCTTATACCACTTGGGTTTTCAATACTGCAGTATGATTAATGTATAATACACAATACAATCATTTATTATTCCACCGTAACTTTTATAATCATATAGTATGCATTTGTGTTCCTGTTCAGCGTTCACAAATTATACAGAAAAAATATATTTTTTACTTTGATAGTATTAATAGGAAAACCTCAACAAATTTATATCGTAGGCTTGTACAGGTAGTCCAATATATAATATGTACCTAGCTATATTGTGACGTTCTGTGGCACATGACAAAATAGTATCATGAGTTAATCTAACACCTTGTTCGAGTGTATGGGTCGTAAGCAGTGAGCTCCGTATTTGGTAAGGTCACTCCAATATTGATCTAGACAACATAATTGAATGCAATTTTTCATCATTATTTTATACTGACCTACTAAATCTACAATATTATTGTAAACATTCAAAAAAATAATTGATTTCTTTTAATTACTTGTAAGTATGTCATTAATTAATATTATACTGTGGTAGAATAGAAACAAAATAAGAGAAAGGGTGGGGTTAATAAGTATTAAAGATTACTATGAGATGTTTATAAGTTTATATGTTTGTTTACATTACTATATTATAAGTGGTTTTTTGTAAAACTTCGACTATCTGCAAATGATGTATATTATATAATATTAAAATCTCTTTGGTGTGAGTCGATGAACGTTATTATCATATGATTTTTAGTCTACAATATCTATCCTATTTAATATATACTATATTATTGTGTGACTTCGGTTAAAATCTTAAATGTTACAGATATTGGTGTTTAACAAATTATATATTGTTTAGTAATTGACCTTACGCCTATTATTTAGTTTGTTAAAAATATATATTTTTTTCATCCTGTATACAAAATTGCTACCAGATGGAATTCTTTGATTTCAACTTATAGTACCTACCTTATCTTTTAGTGAATTGGATCAAGATGGTATTTTAAAAAGGTCAATTTTCGATTTTCTCAATAGGTTATTTAATGCCACGGGAAGAACTATCGACAAATTTCAAAAAATCGCTAAAAATGGGATTTTTTTCTTCTACATTTTTGCTTATCACCATAGCAACGAATACAAAATATTTAATATTATAATATTAATTAAACTTACAGTATAAAATTAGTAAAAAAAATATTAAAAATCCAGACTGACAACCGTATTATTGCGTAATACTCGTGTGAATCTGGGTCGCTAGATATTTATTAATGTTACGTAATGTAAATTATGAATTTGTATGATATTGTTTGATGAACCAAACATGTTAACGTTCCATGCAATAGCAATAATTGTGTTAAATGTGATAAATTGATTCCCAAATTTGTATTATCCCTATAATTATCCCTATAATTATCCCTATAATTATCCTATTATCCCTATAATTATATCGATATTGCATGTATATTTTATAATATGAATTACTTAGTCCCTACCCATATTATCCCTGAGAATATGCAAAGGTGACCATTTACTTGTTAAAAAGTTAAAGTTAAGTTAAAAAGGTAATTTATTTTTATTTTTTTATCTTAACTAAATAGTTTTTTTGGTTTTTAACTTATTTACTTAATACTATTAATTTAATATCATCAATTCATAGTAATCAAATTATATTATAATCTATATTCTATAGGTACTACAGTAAAGAGTAATAATCGGTATACTATCCATTGTATGTGCTGGTTATTTTCACGAATTCTATTATTTAATGATTTACTCGGTATTGAATAATCCGATTTTTGTTTTATCTAACTCTCCTATTCCTAAAAATAGGTTTAAAACTAAATATCATAGTCTTGATAGTCTAATATCATATAATGAAAATCATTATATAAATTACATAATATTATACTGGTTTGTGGTAAATACGACAATAATTCCAATGGAAAAAACAAAAAGTCGTCCGAGATATATTATATAAATTATAATTTATATTGCCATAGGTATTCGTTATAAATACAAGCAAACGTATGAGATTAGAAAATAACATTATCGAAATAAATATGGAAACAATTTTTGGTAAGTATTACACTATTATCAATATTCATTGATTTTATTTTAATAATAGACTATTATGGTACTACATTTAATAAGTCTAACTAGGATGGAAGACTTACAGTAAAATGTATACTACTACTAATAATTAATATCTTCTCTAGACTCTAACAAGTTTAGTATAATTTAAAGTTTATAAGTTAACCTATAACTTATAAGTTTCTGCTAACAATGAAATATAATAATAATTTTAAGTTTTATGTTTGCACAGTGCTAAGCATCTTGGTAAATGTCCGTACAAATCAAAATACTAGGGAAATTGATGAATTATGAATATTATGACTTAAAAAAAAAAAGTTTATTTTATTTTCCATTTTAACTTTTAACTTGACTAGTTAAATTTTATTTCTTTGTTAACTTTTAACTTAACTGAAGGTAATTTAATTGAATTAACTCAACTTTTCACAGTTAATTATTTTCATTAACTTGCCCACCATTGAGAATATATATAATTAAATAACTAAGTAATGATTAGGTGTATGCACAAGTATTTAGTCTATATATATTTTTCTGTTAAAATGTAATTATCAATAATGATAAGACAATGAATAAATAAAATTAACTCTTACTTCATAACCACTTGATGATCCATTATAATTGATTTTAATTCATCATACATTAAATTGTGTTCATTAGATGTTTGGTTTTCAATACTATCTGTGGAATCTTCAAGCAAATAAAACAATTGTGTTAATATTGCAATAGTTTAAAAAATATCAAAAGTATGACCAAATTTTGAAAAAAATAACGTTATTATATAATGCTTTTCTTTAGTTATACTAATTTCGCCAACGAAAACACACTAAATGTATACATACAAGCCTTACTTAAATCGTATTGAAATAGTTATAGTTGTGAACTGAAAAAAAATGAAATTTTATTATCAGAAGAAGTCCTATACGTATCCATCACGGTTTTTGATTGTTGATTTACCTTCACCGAATGTTAAGGTAATGACAAGGTAAATTACTAAAGTCATGAAATACATGATCACATATATGTTAGTTAACCACACCAAGCGTTCTCGCCAACGATCCAGTAGGTATGTATTTTTTACGGTCGGTTAACGATGTAAGATCGTACCGGGTGATCGACAAACAATACCATACATCGTTCGAGTGGTGCATGTTGATCCGCATCTTGTAGATTGTATAAATCGTGCTTACTACTTTCCAAAAATAATCCATAATTACAGTTATATTGGTACAATAGTACAGACCACTGAGGATCAAAATCGTCGATTCGAGACACGCGTACAACAAAAGGCATGACGTGACAATATGATAGATGTTTCGACCACGAAATTTTACTGCCCCCGGATCCAACATTTGATACAATCCTAGAAGTTTCGCCAACTTAATTTTAAAACGTGATTAGTCCCGTTGCGAATGTCCATCGTTATATTATCAATATACTGTTTGAAAACAAGGAATAAATAATAAAATAATATATCTATCAGTAGTCTGTTGAAAATATTAGGATATTATAAGCGTACAGATATATTAGCTTTCCCAAGGAAGACCGGCATGTATAATATATTGTAATATTAATGTTAGTAGAAATTACATATAATTGACAACATATTATTAACTGTACAATTTCAGAAAAAGAAATCACTTACTATGTATGTAACACAAAAACTAATAACATTTGCTGTTGATGTTTTTTTAAGTTCAATAAAAAAAAAAATAATAGTAGTACATTATAGCTGTAGTACGCGTTACTTATAATTAAATTATCGCAAATATTATACATGCGATACCCACACAAACCTTCAAAGAAAATTGTGTTATCCTCTTTACCTATTCAAATATTATAAATTGTTTAAATAATTTACATCAATGTGATTTAAAACACTTTCTAGTCGATAATAATTGAACGCTTGAATCGTTTGTTATAATAAAAAAATAAAAATTCGGATTTTATAACATTTAATGTTAAATACGTACACATGATCGGTGCGAATGATATTGTCTAAATTTCGCTGTACATCTGAGTTGTCCACCGCTGCCTGTACAAGTGAAATGGACTATGGCACCGCACTATTCTGTAAAGGAGGCTCTGTGCAGGACTGTCGTACCAGTTTACCTAGTCAGACGATGTCTCACTAGTTACTGCAACCAACCACCGCTTAGCACCAGGGCTTGAATTATTAATAATATTGATGAATATTTTATGCATAATTTTCAATCAATAAAAAACTGTAATTTATTTTTCATCTTCATTTCTTATACCTATAGTATTTAAATACTGCAGTAGAATTTAGAATATACGAAACCATCATAAATTATGCAATAGCTACTTTTATAATTATACAGTATTCATTTGTATCGCTGTTTAATAATTATACACCATAACTACTTGTCAACTAAAGTGGTAGTTAACTCAACAAAGTATCATCGTAGGCATAGTATAGGCAAAGATTATACAAATTATAGCAGGTACCTAAAATATGACATTAATTATTGACGCCAAGTATCATGGGGGTAACCTCACGTCTTCTTCCATTGTGTAGGTCGTACATTTAAGTTGAGCTGTTCTGTATTGGGTAAGGTCATTCTAATTGATCTAGAAAACATTATTAAATGTGTTGCATCATCATTTGATACCAGCTTACCAACTCTAGAGTTGTAAATATTCAAATTTAATAAATAAATTAAGTATTTTATTTACTTAACGTACCTACGTCATTAATTAAATTATATACATAATAATATTATATAGTGTATGCAATATACTTATATAAAACTATGATAAAAAAGGTGGACAATTGGTAAACAAATGTTGAATTTTGCATTATTCAATCCAAAATTCTACAATCAAGTTTATAAAATATAATACTTATATTACAATAAGAACAATATTAACTAGGAGTCTTTACACCCGAGTCCTGGGGAAAAAAAATAAGATTCGATGAATATTATGAGCAAATTTAAATTTATCAACAGCATGCGCAAGTAATTTAAACAAATAATATTTTGCTCTTTCCAAAATCTTATTTGCGATTGGATGGATTTTCCATAAAACTTTAGAGATATTTTCTTATGTCACTGGCTGAGCACATCGTTTTATATCATATTGAATAGTTAATATGCATAGAAAAAATGTTAAATTAACTAAAGATAATTAACAATAATAATATTAATTTATAAAATTAAGATAATACGCGATACCTATTGAAATCTTTTAATTAAACATTATCTTCACTTCACGTAATTACTTCAAATAATTTAAATGGACTGTAGGTTTGTGAGGTAATTTTTTATAAAATCTTTTGACAATATAATTTTATTGAATATTCAATACGAAAATACTAAAGATCTTTTCATACAATTTTCGGAGAAATGATGACTTATACATAATTGATTATACAATTTGAGTATTCAGACGTGCCTATATAAATACTAAATATTAGAAAACGAAACTCATTCTTCTACTGTTGTTCAAACAACAACAGTGAGTTTTTAATTGAATTTTGTTAAATAATAAAATAATGTACCAACTCCATAATGTACTATTGCCACTTTTCATAATGTTCAGAAGTCACGATTTTCTATTGTTTACTGTTGTTAAACAGTAGAAAAAAGGTAAAATATGTTAAAAATTCAGAAAAATATACTTATTATTCTTCTCAAGTCAAAATTACCTTAAAATCATTATTTTACTATTTTAAATGATAATTTTAAATGTTGTAGTGTACTATAGTGTACTATTTCCATCCAATAGTACACTTTGACTTACTTAAAAATTTAGAGAATAGTGAACCAAGTTTTTCCAAAATGTACTTATTCCATAATTTCCTACAGATGTTGAATAGGATTTATGAAATAAAACCCAACGGCCAAAATTAAGTAGTCTTTTTTGAATAAAGTATGATGGATGAAAACAGTTAAGTTGTAAAGTTTGTCTTCAAACATATTATTTTCAATACAAATATTTTACAGTTTTTGGATAAAATGGTACCGAAAAACAAATAAATAATAACCTTAATAATAAAACAAACATTTTTTTTTCAATATTCCTTTTGAATCAGAATCTACGAATTCATTAATAAAGGTAAAAGGAAAAATTACTAAAATAAAATAAATAAAATAATTTAACAATATTAGATAATATATTATCTTTATCTGTTTAAAATAAAATAAAAATGTTAAAAATAAAAAACAATTTAGCCTCATTAATAATGGTAATGCAGTATAAAGTATAACAAATAAAATAAAATTAATAAACAATATCATATAGGTATTACCCTCTACCTTTTTAAAATACTAAATACGGATTAAGGTAATTTAACAAAATAAAATGAATATAATTTATTAAAATACAACAAAAAAAAATAATAAATTTTGCCTCATTTATAATAATAAAATATTAAATATAATAATAAATTTATTAATATTATTAACAACTAGATATTACCTATACCTATTTAAAATTTTGATCAATGTTTTTTTTTAAATGATACAATGATGAGTCAGTCTTGATCTTCATTATATTCATCTAAAATATCTTCAACATTTGATTCACGACTTTCTTTAAATATATCAGAATAAAATGTTTTTGCATCATCTTGTACATCTTTTTGTTTCAATACCTTTACATGATTTGTCTTAGGTAATTTGTCTATAAGATGTTGAGTCAATGTAGACAGATCTGAGTTTCTTTTTATCACTTCTATCTTGAATGGCAATCCACTATAGGTTGTTGAAATTCCAACAGTTTTGTCACCTTTAATATACCTATATAAAAATATTTTGTTGTGTTGATTTAAAAGCAGTTTTACATTTTACCAATTTCTTTACTGTTGTTTTATAATCATAAAATAAAAAGTCCTTGTTGTATACTTTAATAGAACACAATTTCTCAAATACCTCATGATATTGTTTAGGGGATACAATATCCTCTTTTGTCCTCAAAATTTGATCTATTTGTCCGAAAACTCTATCTGGTGGCATATAACTATGGCCTCGTGTGGGGAAAAAATGATTGGTTTTTTTAAATATGGTAGCTTTGAAGTTTTATATAATTTAGTAAGGTAACCATTGTAAATTGATTTTTATTTTGTCCCGAACAAGAGTCGGAAAATAAGTTAAGCGTAGTTGGGGGTGATTCATAAGTCTTAAATTTGGTTTCTAGCAAATCAAGAAAATAAATTAACGCAGAACAGACCTCATTAGGGCCACGACCACTTTCGGTTTCAGTCCAAGTGTATAAATAATTTTCTGCTAGGCCATGATTTGATTCTGAAATTACAAAAGTTAAGTTATACAACCATACTTGGCAACTGTAAAAAACTTCAGTTACTTACAAATTTGGTAGCGGCTGTGTCTGCATCATATCAAAAGAATATGTAAAGGTATCTGGCGTTTTTTTTTTTAAGAGCTCAAAAACTTTTTAGCCTTTTTTTTGTGCACATTCAGCTCTAACAACAGTTGATTTTTTTTTTACAGCCTGGTTCAACATTAATTTTTACTTTTTGTTCAGTGCAAAAACTACACACGTCTTGGCACGGATGTCCAAAACTTAAATTAAACTTTTTAGTAAATATTTTTTGATATTTACTTAAACTACTAATCGGTTTTTTTTCAGAAATCCTCTTTTTCGTCCAATGTGTCCACATGTACATGATACTTAGACCAGGTTTTTTGTTGATGTATAACGCGTTATAAGTACCTAATAGATATTATGATATGATTAATTTGGAATTTATTATAGGTACCTATTATAGGTCAATTTTTTTTTAAATACTATAGACTATAATATAACATTATGTCTTATATCTAGACTGACATACCGTCTCCGCTCAGAATCATTTTTCTTATACAAAGATATTATATCATTGAATTCAAATTTAATACCATCCATTATACAGTGACCCACTTGTAACCTACTGTACAGCAGAGCGAAATCCACTTACCCACCTTTTTTAATTATAATTTTAATTTTTTTTTTATATTGCCTATGATAAATATGGTAAATATCATAAGCTGTATGCTTGTATTCGTTTTAAAGAAACAATTTATGTCTGCATGATATAAACTATTTTGTATTCGGTAAGATTATTACACATAATTTGATAGTACACCTATGCACTCAACTAAACATATATATTGGTAATAGCAGATTAAAAATCCCCTGAAAATAATTCCCGACCCTAGGAAAAATAACCCCCAGACTACAATATAACTGACAACCACCTGGCATTTTTAAAACATAATTAGTATTCTATTATTACCATCTTCTATTATGCAACCAGAATATTTATAATTATACAGTATTCATTTGCATAATTGTATCACTGTTTACTAATAATACACCTTAACTACTTTTTAACTAAATTGGTAGTTTAAAACTCAACGAATTTTAATTGTAGGCATGTACAGGAAATTTTATATTATATATATTACTGTAGGTACCTGTATTTTTACATTCATTGGCACCGGATGCAAGCTTAGGCGTGACTGGACCCCATCAACAGCGGATTTTTTTAAGGCCTTCTCCCTATAAAATATTTTTATCATTTAAAAAAAATGTAGGTATGTATTTAAAACAATAATCTCCATTCTTCAGTATTTTTAGTAGGTACCTTTAAAGTTTAAATTAAATTCCAGAATAATGATTTGTCTACAGACAAGGATTTCACTAGCTACAAATAAAAATTAGAATTAAAATAATATCAAATGATAGATGTGAACCGTACCTTCACCACTGTCTGAAGTTTTTATAATTCAGGTTTTTCAACAAGTCAGTGATTCAATTTGACAATACACATTAACAATATATAAAGATAATACCAAATTGTACTAAACTTATTTTTATAAGTAAACAGTAATAATTTAAAAAATACATAAAAAAATTTAAAAAAAAAAACAAAAGTTGGAACCCATATGAATAAAAACTCGGTTGACCAGCGCATTTAAAAAATTACAGGGGCAGCCCAGGCATCATAGGATATACCTTAGAATAAATATTATTTCAATTCCTCGGTCCAACAGAAATGTTATAAAAACGTTCTAGTAATATTAATTGGTTAAAAAAATATCAAAATATTAAATAATAATGACATTTGTAAAATATTTTTAAACATTTTAATGACATTTTTAGTATGGCGTATAGATCATCATAATATTTATGTCCATAAACAACTCAAAATAAACCAAAATATTTTGAAAATTGTATGGCATATAGAAAGATCTAATGTAAACATTGAGTGAAAAATATATGTATCAGCTACAGTTATTTGTTTTAGAGTACCAAAATCTATTTTGTCGACAACCGCCTTTGCGTAAAAATTCCTGATTTTCCTTAATTCTTTTGGCGCTTTTGAGAGATGCCAAATTAGAAGCAAATGTATTAAATTAAATTTAACGATATTATCTATAATACTAATTGTTGTTATCAATGAGTCCATTAGACTTTGTAATTTGGAACCGTGAGTGTACCTACATATAATATTATAACTAAAAAAAAAGAACGTCATTTAATTTACCTAAATTGTTATAATTGTGGCTGTGAATTTAATGCACTTTAAAATGTTAAAATGCACCTTCACTTAAAAAATTAATTCAAAATTTAAATTAGTTATAAAAAGTATAAAAATCTATCAACCTGTGATAAGAAAACCTATAATTTTAATTATACTTGTTCAATTAAAAAAATGTAGTAGAAAAAAATTTAATACATTCATAAAATTAAAAAATGAAAGGTGGGTAAGTGGATGTCGCTCTGCTGTACAGTAGGTTAGAAGTGGGTCACTGTATAATAGACAGTATTAAATTTGAATTCAATGATAATTATATTATAATATCACTGTATAAGAATAACGATTCTGAGCGGAGACGGTATATCAGTCTATGTATTAGACATATATATACTTATCTATGGTATTAAAAAAAAATTGACCTATAATAGGTACCTATAATAAATTCCAAATTAATCATATCATAATATCTATTAGGTACTTATAACGCGTTATACATCAACAAAAAACCGTGGTACTATCATATAAAATTTTCACTTTAAAATGCACCTTCACTTAAAAAATTAATTCAAAATTTAAATTAGTTATAAAAAGTATAAAAATCTATCAACCTGTGATAAGAAAAACTATATTTTTAATTATACTTGTTCAATTAAAAAAATATAGTAGAAAAAAATTTAATACAATCATAAAATTAAAAAAAAAAATTCTAAAGTGAGTTAATTTGTATTTTATTCAAAATTTTTATAAGGAAAGTTGCGTTTTAAAATAAGCAAAAAAGAACGCATTTTCCTACAAATTCACATAGCTACACAATATTCACTATTGATTTGAATATTTAATAGAAATTTCTTATGTTACAACTATATTGTAGTTGCCAGACCACTTGGTGGCCAATTCATTAATTATTTGACAATAGTGAATATTTGTTGAGGCAGCCGTAATGGGGATAGATGATGGAGCAACGACTCGTTTTCGTCAACAGCCTGGTCGGTTCTTATTCTGAATAGAGTATAGATAAAATTATTTATAATTAATATTTTTAATTTTTAATTCATTAATAAAAATATATTATATTATGTTGTTTATTTGTATTTATGTAGTTGTGTATACCACTAGTTGAGTAACATTTGATGTGAATTTGAACGGTGATTCTTGTGTTATGTGTATAAGTATAATTATCTCCATCAGTACCTACTTCTTGAAGGCACTGTATCCTATAAATGTTCAAATTAATATTAAGAACTTGAGTCAAAATATTATAATGAAAATGTATATAATATAATAACAATAATATGTAATAAATCGAAATGTATTATTTACTATTGGTTATTTGTATACAGAAATACATTAGGGTTTCCCAAACTTATATGGCCAACATCACTTTATTTAAACCAAGATTTTCTCAGGGAATGCTTTACTAAGTCATATCATGGCTTAACATAAAAAATATAAAATTAAATAAAAAACAGTAAAAATGTTAATGGTTAATACGGAAATATTTATTTTATTTAAATTATACCTAATTTATACATTTTTATTTACATAATCTTAATCGTTTCTGTCACCACCATCGTTGGGTTTTCAAATTTACTTTTGGACTATTTAATATTCTACGGTACCCCTGTACAGACACCACGTAGTACATTTTGGGAAACACGGAAATATATGTACCTATTACTATTATGTGTACGTTACCATATCTAAATTTAATAGAAACTCGACACTCGTAACATAATATTGTATCTAAATCTATAATAATATAATTATTATAAAGAGATATAATATTTTATCTATATTATCCCTGAGTAGTATAGGCTAATATCAAATGGGTAAATATTAGAAATTCGACTATGTGAGGTTTTGTAAAATAATGATCTTGAGATTTACGGTGGAAATGATTGTCGATAAATCGTTGCTATTGGTTTTAATAATTATTATATTAAAGTCATACTCCTGTGTGCACTTCTATGTATTTTACAGTTAATTTGCTCCACAGATATACTATAATACATTAACACTAGATGTCCGACTCGGACACCATATTTCAAGCCAGTCGTCCTATACCTTAACTTACATGGTTGGGCATGGTTTACAAATCGATGTTAACAATCTTCTATCTTTTATATACTAGAATATTGATAACAGATAAAAAAAATTACACTTTCATCAAGATAGGCACATTATAATAATTATTCATATTTTTTTTTAAATAACATTCAATGAGAAATTCTCTAATTTAACACTATTTTGAAGTTAAAACGATGACGTGTATATTAATTGGGCTCATGTCTTAAAACAACATTGAGTCAATTCAACTACCGGTATTATATTATACCATATCTTTTGATCATCTTATGTCAGTTACTATAATATATAATATAAGTAAGCGAGTCATTTTTATGTGTACGTATTACCTGCCACTGGGTATCCTACCTAATCTTAAGAGGTGCTCAAACAGGAATTTTGATATTTACGATGGAAATTGTTGCTTATAAATGGTTGATATTGGTTATATGAGAAATATTATCTTTTATATATTATACAGATAATAATAATAATAATAATAATAATATTTTTTTTTTTTGTAATCAATAGCTCCCATTTATAATTAATAAGAATTTTTATTTCGGCAACAGAAAAATTAAGATAAATCTAGAACATCATATACTGAATATTAAATAAGGCATTTAAAAAAGTTTGAGTCATACACAGTTTAGAAATTTAACGGGTAACGAAGTGCACGCGATCAGCTAGTATTATTATATGATATTTTTATGTAATTTTAATATATTTTTCATTGCAATTTGACATATTTTCAACGAAATTATAGCCGGTTTTTTATAATAGCTTACTAAACATCGAGTTTACATAATTTACACTAAAGTGATTTGATACACTTACCAGTGGATAATCATTGAACGTCTTCAACCAAAAGTTATAATACATAAATAACTATGCATTTTTAAAAAAAAAAATATTTACATAAAATACGTAGGTATACCTACTGCTTGCCGACTGCATGCAAACTGCTGGTATCTGCCAACTGTATGAGAAGGACTAGGATAACAAAATAATGTAATTTAATATTATAGCAGGTGGCTCCTCGACTGACCAATTTAATAATCATACGTATGCGTGACTACGGTTATAGTTTCAAAAGTATAATGATATTATTGTCACGCGATACAATGCGCATAATATATTGCATAGCCCTTTAAACTTTAAATTATGATAATTACCCATGCAACTGCAACTTTTTTTAATTATACATCATGTGTTTTTAAATAATGTAATATATTACATTTCTATACTTAAATAAAAACACAGAATAACTAATAGCGAAGGTTCGTATGGAGTCAGTTGATATATAATATTCTACATCTCCCCGATTAAACGTTTAGTAAAAACAATCCAATCAATTATCAGTGGCACCAGACAACACCTTTGTTATTCATATTTTATTATACTGTAAGACCCCTTCAAAAAACCTTTCAAGACATTCGGTAAAAACAATAATAAATTACATTCGGTTGGCGAATTGACTGTATATGTACTCTCGCTACTGATGTACCTAGGGATTTTGAAAGCATACGATGATACTCACGTCCCAAATCATAGATAACAAATTCTACGTACAATATTATACGTAGAACTCAACAAAAAATTATCTCTTGGTATACTAAGTATTAAATATACAAATCAACACACGTAATATACATATATACGCCGTAGTGACTTTGAGCATTGAACCTGACCCCTTATCCACGAATACGAATAATAATCAATTATTTTGGGGGTAACAAGCTGTCAGTTTAAGAAAAAAATAAGCATTAGGTACTTATTTTTGCGGTTGGCCAATCACCAATACCTAGGTTAGGCATTACTTTTGGATATTATCACAATTTTTTTTTTTAAATTATCAAAATTATCTTAAACAATACTTATTCTTAAGAATCGACTATGAACACGACCTTTATGTGTGTTATCAATAATAATATTTTTAAAATTATTTTAATTTGTTATTTTATTATATTATTTGTTATGTTTATACCAATTAATTTAGTATATTTTATTAAACATGATGCACTGATTTGTCTTGCTCTGAATAATTTTACTCTCGTGCGCTTAAATGACTGAGCTAAATTGTCGAAGATCCCAAAACAATATACTAATAAATATAAATATCTTATTTTTATGATTTACAATAAACTCTGTGTGAACTACTACATAACCATAATTATTTATTTATATTAACTACAATAATGCGTTATAACTAAGAAGTAAAAGTAATTATTTAGGTAATCATAATAACTAGGTTTTTTGTTATAATATATTTAAATTCCACTAGACAATAAAATAATCATTAAAGCAATAATGAAAAGAAAAATTACTACATTTAAAACAAAAATGAACAAAACTTATTCATTCTTAGTTTGTATACGATTTACTAAAACCGATATAACTGTGTAGCAATGACCCATTGTCTGAAATAAAAAAAATAAAAATATTAGTTATCATTTCCTAAAAAAAAGTAAGTGCAGTGGGGTGGAGTAATGGAGTATGTGAGAGATGTTGGTTAAGAAGTTTATCCATCGTCCCTTTCGTCCTCGGACAGAATAGTGTATTTTTACAGTATTCTATTTGAATGCAACGATTACATTCGATAAAAAAACTTTTTAGTTCCTAGTGTAATAATTAGTAATTATATGTAGCAATATATATATTTATATATAGAAATTAGTGTGATTAATAAATAATATTATATAATTTGAAATTAGAATTATAAAATATGCTATGTTCAATAGTAAATTAAATAAATATAAATAAATATAAGTTTTATTCAAAAATCATGAACAGATTGAAACTTGAAACTACGCTCTATAATATAATATAATAAAATATTTGTTATAATTTTTAAACACAATTACATTTTATTTTATTATTATATTATATTATAATATATTACTGTAATAAATGTCCATTAGTTCTCTACACTCGAAAAGTGTTCTAGTTATTTAAATGACAATTACTTAATGTATAATAAGTTTAAATTAACTTGTACATCAATTTCCTCGTCGCCTTTTAGATTCTGAACGAAGTGATGAATGTATTGATTTTACAATGATGTGTGTTTTTTTTTTTTTGTGTCAGACGACAACTTTTGGAGCAGTAAAAATGCTTCGATTTTCAAAAGTTGTACCTTTTCTGAAAGGAAAGTGAATCTAGTTGGTACTTTGGGGGGTCAAAAGTGAAAATTTTCCAATACTTTTCAAAAGCGGCAGGAAAAACCTTAAAAAAATAACGGAAAAACGCGAATTTTTACGCAAAACCAATTTTTGACAAAAACGAAAACTTAATTTTACTGTAACTCAAAAAATAATTATTGTAAGCACTTGAAATTTGCAACAGATGTTTATATTAGCGTTGTCTATACAGGGTTAAATTTTCAAAGTTTATTAATTAATCATAATTAACCTACCTAATTGCCCAAATTTATTTACATGAATTAGGTACATTTACTAAAAAACAATATAGTAATAAATATTTTATTTTGAACAATTACATAACTATGATTATCGAATTAAGGTACCTACCTAACTACAAGAATATGTTAAAACTTAAATGCTATAAGTAACATTAAGTTAAACTACTATGTATAATATAGTTATAGATTATAATACAATTAATTTTGACTAACAATAATCTAAAAACCGAAGCAATAATGCAAAATAAAATATTGCATATAAAATACAATTTATTCATATTTTGTTTATATATAGTAGGGATGGGCAACTCAATGTAACTAGCGGGCCACTTTTAAGTACTTTAAAATCTAGCGGGTCGCTAGAAATGTAGCACGGGCCAGATAAAAAAGGTACGCGGGCCGCCAGTTGCCCATCCCTGATATATAGTCTACACTAAAACTGAAATAACTGTGTAGCAATTACCCATTGTCTGCAGGGGAGAGCGGGGTTAGTTGTTACAGTTTTTACAAATATAATTTTAATATTTTTTCTTTGAAGCAATATAATAGGCACCTTCTATTACATTTTCAAGCTTTTTTAACCAACAAATTTTATTGATATTTTTAGAAAAAAAACTAAAAAAAAATGAAAACTGATAATGTCCATAAAGAGCTAAAAATATTTTGAAAATGTTATGGTGTATAGAAAATGCTAATATAAACATTCAGTCAAAATTTCATGTATCTACGTTCATTTTTTTTAAAGTTACACCAAAAACCAAATTCAATTTTGTGAAAAATCGATTATGCTTAAAAATTCCCGTTTTTCCTTAATTTTTCTTTGGTTTTTCTTGGCGCTTTTGAAAATTACTGGGAATTTTAAATGTTGACCTCCCCAATGCACCAACGATATTCACTTTCCAATCGATCAAGATACTGAAGTTGAAAATCGAAGCATTATTTCGACTACTTATCGTGTTCACATACACAAAAAAAAAATTAAAATTAAAAAATAAAAAAATAAAAAAAAAACACACATCATTGTAAAATCAATACATTCATCGTTCCTCTCAGAATCTAAAATATATTATAGGTTTCAATTCATTGGCAATTACCCATAAATTATTCATAGTTACCTATTATTAAAAATTCGGAGAACTGATTGGGTACAGTCACTAGTATTTTGCATCTTGCATCGTCCGCGGCGTCAGAGACTCTCAAAGCGTAACCACCCCTAACATGATTGTAGTTGGTAGGTTCTTATGAGATGTCGGAATTGAAAATTCCCAGTAGATACTTTTAAAAATGATCAAGAATAACAAAACCGGAAAAATGAAAAATTGCTAAAATTGTAATATAATTATTAAAAAAGCAATTAAGTGGATGTCGTTCTGCTGTACAGTAGGTTACAAGTGGGTCATTGTATAATGGATTGTATTAGACTTGAATTTATTGATATAACATCATTGTATAAGAAAAACAATTCTGAGCGGAGACGGTTTGTCAGTCTGGATTTCTTATATTGTTATTATTTAGGTATTATACCATGTATATTGTATAAGTTGAATTAATAATATAATATTATATTTTTTTATTCGTTTCTATGGTGATAAACATAGCGTTAGAAATTAAAATCCTATTTTTAGCGTTATTTCATAATTTTTCGGTGGTTTTTCCCGTGGCATTAAATAACTATTGATAAAATCGAAAAATGACCTCTATAAAGTACCATCATGATCCAATCTCCCTAAAAAATAAGATCCGCTCAGAATCTAAAAGATTGTCATTTGAATTCTTTTGTACCTTATTTAAAATAACTAAAATCGTTGTTTTTATTTTTATTCGTTGCTACGGTGATAAACAAATTTTTAGAAATTAAAAACATATTTTAAGCGGTTTTCCGTAATTTGTCTGAAGTTTTTCCCGTGGCATTAATTAACTATTGAGTGTAGTGAGATAAAAATAAAAAAAAGATAAAAATAGAAAAAGGGAAGTCGGGGAAGTGCGGAGTAATGCGGCAAATTACAAAGGGTATGGAAAATTAAGGAGGTATGCATATCGGCACTTAAATTACATTATTTTTTATCCTACTACAGAATATTATTAGTTGGGTACGGAGTTGATAATCTGTCACAGAGTGCAAAATATATGTGTGTTCACTTACGTCGTATGGCTGTGAAAAGTACTCGTTGA
>NC_042493.1:125113800-125115007 GCF_005508785.2 Acyrthosiphon pisum
GCAGCAGTGTACTGCGCCGCCGTGGCACATCGTTTGGTCGTTGCGAGTGGATGATGATTGATTGACGTCTGGACCATGAGTGTCTCGTTAATCGTTATGCACTGTGTGCGTTGCGTTTATATAAGAAATCTATAAGTTTGTTGTGTGAATTGCGCATGCGCGTGCATTCAAATTGTGTTTTTGCACATTGTTGATGGGTTTTTCGCAATATTGGTGTGAGAAAAGTATTTCATATGTTAGGAGCTATCGTATTCTCCTTGTTGCGCATAATTTTGGCACTGATATCCGGTTGTTTGATCGAATGTCGTACAGTGCGCATGTTCATGCACGTTATGTTGTATTTTGCACATTGTCGTCGGTTTTTGGCAATATTGGTATGATAGGGGTGTATCGTGTTTTGTGTTATATCCTATTACTTCTTTTGCGCATAGTTTTGGCATTGATATTTGATTATTTAACCAAATGTCGTATATTGCGCATGTATAGGTGTAAACTGTTTTTTAGTGAGACAGAAGTCAGTTACGTAATCCTGTAATGGTGTTGCGAAGCATTTTTTTATCTTTATTGATTCTTTATGTCCATATATGGGTATGTTTTTGTGTATGGACGTCTCGGAAAGATTGTTATGTAATCGTTGAGGAATGTTTGTTGCCTAATATTCTTTTGTATTGTGTAATATGTTTAATAATTGCGTTTGAGTTTTAACACCCAAGTATGTTCGTTTTGGTATATTCATTCTATAAGTTTATTTAAGTATATAAGGGTATATTATTTATATATTACATGAGAAAATCAAAATACTACCATCTTGATCCAATTTGCTAAAAGATAAGGTACTATATGTTGAAATCGAAGCACTCCTTCTGGTAGAAATTAAGTATACACGATATACAAAAAAAAAATGAACACCATTGTAAAACCACTAGATTCCTCGTTCTGCTCAGAATCTAAAAATTGTAATAGATTGTATACTTATAGATAAAAAATATGAAGAGTTCCTGTGTATCTACCTTGTTACCTACGGATTAATTAAATTCAAATTATATTTTCAATAACAAAAAAAAAAAACTCTGGGTAAGTTGTACAGTAAAATAGTACAGTAAAATAGGTTAAGTTTGAATTCAATGAAATAAAATCGTTGTATTCGAAAAACGATACTGAGCGATTACAGTTTGTCAGTCCATAATATTACTAAGTATAATAATAT
>NC_042493.1:125115057-125116420 GCF_005508785.2 Acyrthosiphon pisum
ATTAAGGAGGTATGCATATCGGCACTTAAATTACATTATTTTTTATCCTACTACAGAATATTATTAGTTGGGTACGGAGTTGATAATCTGTCACAGAGTGCAAAATATATGTGTGTTCACTTACCTCGTATGGCTGTGAAAAGTACTCGTTGATCCTTGTTGGAAAGGATACATCTCTGATTGGTGTGGATCGATGCACGTTACTATTATTTTACGACTTATAGTACAATACCTTATACCATTTATGAGTTCACGTTTTGCTTATGCACTGTCGACTCTTTGTATTAGCGATATAATATAAAGACAGAAAGGGTTTGATAGCGTGTAAAGATTAGGAGTGCTTTGAGTTACAATATTGATTAATATTTCTATACATTATGAGTTATTTGGAAATTGTAATTCCCTAATATATGTTTGACTTTGTATATTTTATAATTATTCGTTTGCTAGTGTCACAGATTTACGTATATTATATTTTATTATATATTTATTCGCTTGCTTCATGCAGTGTTTGAAGCTGAGTTTATTATTTGTTTCTTTTATTATTTGACATTTGGTTGACTCGCATTTCAATAACTTATATATCTGAAGTCTAGTCGCTTAAGAGAAAAGTACGTCGGCCCATCACATATGTATGTCCAGTCCCTAGCTCGTGATCTAGACTGCAGATATATTTTGGCAATCCAACGTCTGGGAGAGACAATGAATTGGCAAACAGTGTTTGAAGTGGAGTTTGTTATTTATCTTTATTTGATGTCGGTGTAGCACACATTTCAATAACTTATATATCTGAAGTCTAGTCGCTTAAGAGAAAAGTACGTCGGCCCATAACATATGTATGTCCAGTCCCTAGCTCGTGATCTAGACTGCAGATATATTTTGGCAATCCAACGTCTGGGAGAGACAATGAATTGACAAGCAGTATTTGAAGTGGAGTTTATTATTTATTTTTATTTGATTGATGTGTGTTTTTGAAGTGGAGTTTATAATTTACATTAGGATTTTTTTTTATGTGGAGTATAAAGATTGGATATGGATGTATGGATATGTTTGGCCCTACATAACTTAATATTTTTGAAGGATAATTAGGTTTGTAAAGAATTGAAATAACAATATTGTCATGGTTGGATAGTAGAGTGAATATATCAAAAGTGAACTCATACCTGGTGTTAAAACAGACGCAATAGTTAAGTTAACTTCGTGGAAATAGATTAATTTCAGATTAAGAAAAACTGTACGGCAGCACGTAGTCTCGCTGTGGGCGGGCGTTGAAGTCTTCATGTATGTTGATTGCAGCAGTGTACTGCGCCGCCGTGGCACATCGTTTGGTCGTTGCGAGTGATGATGATTGATTGACGTCTGG
>NC_042493.1:125116827-125151884 GCF_005508785.2 Acyrthosiphon pisum
TATTGTGTAATATGTTTAATAATTGCGTTTGAGTTTTAACACCCAAGTATGTTCGTTGGGTATATTCATTCTATAAGTTTATTTAAGTATATAAGGGTATATTATTTATATATTACATGAGAAAATCAAAATACTACCATCTTGATCCAATTTGCTAAAAGATAAGGTACTATATGTTGAAATCGAAGCACTCCTTCTGGTAGAAATTAAGTATACACGATATACAAAAAAAAAATGAACACCATTGTAAAACCACTAGATTCCTCGTTCTGCTCAGAATCTAAAAATTGTAATAGATTGTATACTTATAGATAAAAAATATGAAGAGTTCCTGTGTATCTACCTTGTTACCTACGGATTAATTAAATTCAAATTATATTTTCAATAACAAAAAAAAAAAACTCTGGGTAAGTTGTACAGTAAAATAGTACAGTAAAATAGGTTAAGTTTGAATTCAATGAAATAAAATCGTTGTATTCGAAAAACGATACTGAGCGATTACAGTTTGTCAGTCCATAATATTACTAAGTATAATAATATATGACGATATTGTTATTTATTTTATTAATTTTGATAATAGACAGTAGTAATACAATATGCTGAATAATTGGTTTTTGACAATAAATTAAATTTTTCTTCAATATAATAATATACCTACTTTAATCATTTCAACTACACACAAACAATATATTAAAATAATAAAATATTATAACTATTATAAGAAAAATTAACTTCATTATTATTCGTTTAAATATATAGGTTCATCCAAATTTGAACTTAGAATATTTAAAAAATAAATAATTATAGTTATTAGTTAAATTAATAATTCAGACTTGTATCGTGCACACACATGTATTGAATAAAAAATTTAGTAGGTAATGTTTATAGCAACAAAGTCCAGATGGCCAGTAAAAAAATCAATAAGCACGAAAAAGTTAAAATTATTATGATAGATTTTATTAAGACATAAAAAAATGCCAGTATTTATTTATTTTGAATAAATTAAAGTAATACGATTAGTAGGTTATTGGTACACCAGCATTTGTCGAATTATCGATACCACATTCATTTGTGCCTCATTGAATTTTGAAAAGACCGTTGTCACCCCAATCTGTATTCCATAACTTGACCAACAAAAAGTATAGCTGAATATAGATACTGAGCTATACTTTCTGATGATCATTTAGATCGCGATTTGTTTATCAGTAATTTAGCGACTATTACCGATATTTCAATTATAGTTCGTACCATGATATGCAACGACACGCTTGTACATAAACGGTATAATATTAATACATTTTAAAGTTTTAGAAATTTAATATGAAACACTAATTTAAGATAACTTTCTACTTTTATTTTATAAAATTTTAAAGTAAAACTATTCACGAAATTCGTCAAAATGTGCAAATTATATTTAAAACAAATTTCATACAATCATTAATATTCATATCTCAGATTTGAAAATATAATACAATGTTTTGGATAAGTGGTTGTTACTTGGTTAAAAAAAAAAAAATTTAGCACACCTAATTCTATAAAAAAAATTTTTCCGATCGACTGAAGCTTAAAAAAAGAAAACGAAAATGTTATATTCTCGTATAAAATAATGATTTCTCATCAAAACATTTTCTAACTTTGCTGATATTCATAAACGATTACCCGTAGATATTCGATATTTTCACCTTAGGTCTAAATTATCAATTTCCATAAATGATATATGTAATCATTTTATCCTACCACAATATATAGAACAATAACAATTATTGTTAAGAAAAAATGTTTCGTACACAATACAATTAATCAATAGCATCCCTACATTTAATGAAGCAGCTTGTTCATTGATATTGTCAATAAATTATTCTTGATAGCAAATGTTTGACTACAAATATTATTATAAGATTTTAATAATATTATTCGTGGTGTTAATAATATTATCATTACAAAATGCTATCAGGGATTCTTGCAAAAATTATAATTGTTCTGTCATATACACGCTGACGAATATAACAAACAATAACATCAACACTCTATTCATGTATACAACTTTGTCTCTTTACATTTATTACTTAACAAAATTGAATTAAAAACTCGCTGTTGTTGTTTGAACAACAGTAGAATAATGAGTTTTGTTTTCTAATATTTAGTATTTATATAGGCACATTTGAATACTCAAATTGTATAATCATTTATGTATAAGTCATCATTTCTCCGAAAATTGTATGAAAAGATCTTTAGTATTTTCATATTGAATATTCAATAAAATTATATTGTCAAAAATTTTTATAAACAATCACCTCACATACCTACTGTTCATTTAAATTATATGAAGTAATAACATGAAGTTAAGATAATGTTTAATTAAAAGATTTCAATATGTATAGCATGTTATTTTAATTTTATAAATTAATATTATTATTGTAAATTATCTTTAGTTAATTTAACATTTTTTTTATGTATGTTAACTATAAAATATAATTTAAAACGATGTGCTCAGCCAGTGAAATAAGAAAATATCTCTAAAGTTTTGTGGAAAATCCATCCAATCCCAAATAGGATTTTGGAAAGAGCAAAATCTAATTTTTTTAAATTAATTGCGCATGCAGTAAATAAATTTAAATTTGCTCATAATATTGATCGAATCGTATTTTTTCCCCCCAGGACTCGGGTGTAAAGACTCCTAGTTAATATTGTTCTTATTGTAATATAATTTTTTATTTTATTAACTTGAGTGTAGAATTTTGGATTCAATAATGCATAAATTCAGTACAACATTTGTCCACCAACTGTCCGCACTTTTATCATAGTTTTATATAAGTATATTGCCTACACTATATAATATTATTTTGTATATAATTTAAATAATGACGTAGGTACGTCAGGTAAATAAAATACTTAATTTATTATTAAATTTGAATATTTACAACTCTAGAGTTGGTAAGCTGGTACCAAATAATGATACAACACATTTAATAATGGTTTCTAGATCAATTAGAATAACCTTACCCAATACAAAACAGATCAACTTAAACTTACGACCTACACAATCTAAGAAGACGTAAAGTTACCCCCCTGATACTTGGTGTCAATAATTAATGTCAAAATTTAGGTACCTGCTATAATTTGTATAACCTTTGCCTATACTATGCCTACGATGATACTTTGTTGAGTAACTACCGCTTTAGTTGAAAAGTAGTTATGGTGAATAAATAGTAAAAAGCGATACAAATGAATACTGTATAATTATAAAAGTAGCTATTGCATAATTTATGATGGTTTCGTATATTATAAATTCTACTGCAGTATTTAAAGACTAAAGGTATAAGAAATGAAGATAAAAAATAAATTATAGGTTTTTATTGATTGAAAATTATGCATAAATTATTCATCAATATTATTAATAATTCGAGCCCTGGTGTGAAGCGGTGGTTGGTTGCAGTTACTAATGAGACATCGTCTGACGTCCCACATAATCGTTGCCTCCTTGACACGTCATGTTTAAACTGGTAAGACAGTCCTGCACAGAGCCTCCTTTACAGAAAAGTGCGGTGCCATAGTCCATTTCACTTGTACAGGCAGCAGTGGACAACTCAGATGTACAGCGAAATTTAGACAATATCATTCGCACCGATCATGTGTACGTATTTAACATTAAATGTTATAAAATCTAAGTTTTTATTTTTTTATTATAACCAACGATTCAAGCGTTCAATTATTATCGACTACAAAGTGTTTTAAATCACATTGATGTAAATTATTTAAATAATTTATAATATTTGTATAGGAAAAGAGGATAACACAATTTTCTTTGAAGATTTGTGAGGGTATCGCATGTATTATATTTGCGATAATTCAATTATAAGTAACGCGTACAGCTATAATGTTCTATTATTTTTTTTTTTTTTTTTATTGAACTTAAAAAAACATCAACAGCAAAGGTTATTAGTTTTTGTGTTACATACATAGTAAGTGATTTCTTTTTCTGAAATTGTACAGTTAATAATATGTTGTCAATTATATGTAATTTCTACTAACATTAATATTACAATATATTATACATGCCGGTCTTCCTTAGGAAAGCTAATATATCTGTACGCTTATAATATCCTAATATTTTCAACAGACTACTGATAGATATATTATTTTATTATTTATTCCTTGTTTTCAAACAGTATATTGATAATATAACGATGGACATTCGCAACGGGACTAATCACGTTTTAAAATTAAGTTGGCGAAACTTCTAGGATTGTATCAAATGTTGGATCCGGGGGCAGTAAAATTTCGTGGTCGAAACATCTATCATATTGTCACGTCATGCCTTTTGCTGTACGCGTGTCTCGAATCGACGATTTTGATCCTCAGTGGTCTGTACTATTGTACCAATATAACTGTAATTATGGATTATTTTTGGAAAGCAGTAAGCACGATTTATATAATCTACAAGATGCGGATCAACATCCACCACTCGAACGATGTATGGTATTGTTTGTCGATCACCCGGTACGATCTTACATCGTTAACCGACCGGAAAAAACACATACTGGATCGTTGGCGAGAACGCTTGGTGTGGTTAACTAACATATATGTGATCATGTATTTCATGACTTTAGTAATTTACCTTGTCATTACCTTAACATTCGGTGAAGGTAAATCAACAGTCAAAAACCGTGATGGATACGTAAAGGACTTCTTCTGATAATAAAATTTCATTTTTTTTCAGTTCACAACTGAGTTCACAAACTATTTCAATACGATTTAAGTTAGGCTTGTATGTATACTTTTAGTGTGTTTTCGTTGGCGAAATTAGTATAACTAAAGAAAAGCATTATATAATAACGTTATTTTTTTCAAAATTTGGTCATACTTTTGATATTTTTTAAACTATTGCAATATTAACACAATTGTTTTATTTGCTTGAAGATTCCACAGATAGTATTGAAAACCAAACATCTAATGAACACAATTTAATTTATGATGAATTAAAAACAATTATAATGGATCATCAAGTGGTTATGAAGTAAGAGTTAATTTTATTTATTCATTGTCTTATCATTATTGATAATTACATTTTAACAGAAAAATATATATAGACTAAATACTTGTGCATACACCTAATCATTACCTAGTTATTTAAGTATACATATTCTCAATGGTGGGCAAGTTAGTGAAAATAATTAACTGTGAAAAGTTAAGTTAATTAAATTAAATTACCTTAACTTTAACTTTTTAACAAGTAAACGCCCACCTTTGCATATTCTCAGGGATAATATGGGTAGGGACTAAGTAATTCATATTATAAAATAAACATGCAATAACGATATATACGTAACATAGTATTATTTAAATTAAAAATAATGACATCAAGTATAAATTATTTTTCCATAACCGTTCAAGTGTTAGACTTTTCTTAGTTTAATGGCATGTTAACTATTTAATATGACACACTTTTCAACCGTAAAATCTTTTAATTTTTATGTCTTGCCCATTTCCGCAATTATTTAAAATTTCATACGATTTTGGCATTGTACATTGTACTGTACATCTAGTGGCAAGCAAATTCACATTAGTACGTTACATGTGTTAAAAAAATAATTGATAAAATAATTATTGAACCAATTAATTTGAAAATAAAATTTCTTCTTGTTGGGGCAAGGTGCATCATTAATCCAGTTTCATCGACGTTCTATAAATTAAAAATTAAGAATTAAGTACCTACTGAAAAGTTGCATGATTATGAAAAATTGCTTATTAGTTATTACAAACATGAGTAATTTTTATTTTATTTCTGGGTAATAAATTTCTAAATACAATTTACACATTTATATAAAATTTATATACATATACATATATATATACATTTATATAAAATAAGTCACACAAAAAATAAAAAAACTTTTTAGAGTCCTATTTTCGTTTTATAATGTTTGTGGATATTTTAAAAATTGATCAATTAGTTTTTTTAAGCTCCTGAACGTCATCAAAATAATATGACATTTTCTTATATTGCATCAAGGTAAAATTCTGTATTATATAGTATGTAGAATAGTATACGAAATATGGGGATAAATACACTTTTTCTGATAGTTGAGCGATGAAAGGTTGAGTGGCGCTTGCAAATGAACAATTGGGTGTCAAATGTGTGAAGTCATTGACTTTAGTTAAGCTTAATGAATTAACACGGCACTGTCATTCTTTTTTTTCAGAAAATATGAAGATTTTTCAACACTATTTCGACGAGTGATGTTGTTTTTCGTATCCTCATTTACGGTTATCTTGCTTTGGTTTACATTCATAATGGTAACAATAACGTAATACTTAGATAACATTACTATATTGTTCTATCTATTTAATATGGTTTAATATTTAAAATATGCCCAAAATTATATAGATTAATGTGTTTAGTATTGCTAATAATATGTTTTAGAAGTTTTCAAACAGACTTTTACTAACGATATTTACTGTCGTGCTTATTTTATGATTATATATTTTAACTAAAAAACGATATATGCACTTGAATCACACGAGTGCAGTAATTCTCTGCAATGAACAAACAAATTTTGCTATGAAATTATATTTTCATATTGTTAATAGTTTCTCCACTTACTGCGTAAAGTGTAGGATTTAAAAAAAACTAATTTTTTTTTATCCTTTTTGTGAATGCTAATAAAAATAATATATCGTTAAATTAGGCATTACGATGAATAGTTTAAAATAATACACTGGCCATATCCATACATGGATATATCCATACAAAATTAGTATAATATTAAATTCGTTTATGTTAATGTGTTCACATTATTTGTGATCTAAGTTAGGAAGTGATAATTAATATGGATTAAAATGATTTCAGAGTTTCTCCAACGATGATAGATTTAACACTTCGGATGTTATAATAATAAAAATGATTTGCGAAATCCCATCAATATTGTTTCAAATATATATGATGTGTTATTTATTTTGCAATATAAACGATCAAGTAATTTGAAACCCATTATTTATTTAGTATTGTTTATCAATTGTTGATCTGGCTTGTATGTCTTGTGAACTATTATGGTTTATTTGCATTAAATAGTCCAATTTATTTATGTTACATATCAAAATTACCTAAAATATTTTAATAATTAGGTATTCATCATATTATTTGTTCAATAAAATGTTATATTTTAATTGTATACACAAAAAATATAGACACAATAGGTGCATTATAAAGTATAAAATTCTGTTAATTATACAACTTTCATAATAAGAACCTATACACTTTACAAAAAGTAGTGATTTCGATGATTTTAGAACATTGTTTTTATTGAAACTTTTTTTTTTATTAAGGAAAGATGAAATTATATTTGCACTGTACAGTAGTAATTGGACCAAAATGGATATGAAATGTAAAAAAATTGATATTATTGACAATGCAATTGAATAATGCTAACCAAATGAAAACAAAATTTACTAGAACAAAAATTGTAAACTTGGAAATAATTTTTAAAGTAAATACTAAATTTATTATTTAACTACTATTAAACATTTTAGTCGAATACATTTATGGAACTATATTATTCTGTAATTATAAAAAAAAGATTCTTTCAATTTAATAAAATATATTATAAATTCATTATATAATTATATTAATATATAATATAATATAATAATAAAAAAAAAATAAATTATATTTTATTATTTATGAAACATACTTATTTCTATATATAAATATATTTATTGCTACGTATAAACACTTATTGTAACACTAATCCTCCGCTTAGAATCATTTTTTTATCGAATGAAATCGTTCCATTCAAATTGAATACTGTAATAATACACTTTCCTGTCTGAGGACCAAAGTGGCGATGGACAAACTTCCAACGCCTCTGACATACTCCAACCCACTGCACTTACCGTTTTTTTTTTTTTTGGAAGTGATTATTAATGTTTTTATTTTTTATTGCAGGCAATGGGTCACATTGGCTACACAGTTATTTTGGTTTTAGTAAATTATATACAAACTAAGAATGAATAAGTCTTGTTAATTTTTATTTAAATGTTGTTATTTTCTTCGCATTATTGCTTTAATTATTATTTTGTTGTGTAGTCAATTTTAAATACATATTTTAGCAAAAAACCTAGTTCTTATGATTATCTAAATAATTACCCATAAAAGTAATGATGTATTATTGTAGTTAACGTAACGATAATTAAGGTTAATTTGTAGTTTCATACATAAAAATAAAATATTTATTGGCATATTGTTTTGTGATCCTCGACAATAAAGCGCAGTCATTTTAGCGCACGACATTTATCCAGCGCTAGACAAGTCAGCGCATACGACATTCACGCACAAGACAAGTCGGCGCATCAATGCATCATGTTTAATAAAATATACTAAATTAATAAGTTTAATAACCTTACAAATAATATAACAAAATTACAAATTGAAACCATGTTAAAAATATTATAATAAGATAAAATTATAATTGTTTAAAATTGCTTCAAAAACTGTTAGCCATATTGTATTGACAAGTATTTAGTATATTTTATGATATTATTGCTACAAAATGAATTTATCTTACTACTAATCATACAGTATTTTCTATCATTTGAAATAATTATTGGTTACATTTTGAACTACATATACGAGGAAGGAATCTTATATAAGGTACTTAGTGTTTATGAATACTGATAAACGGTTTTTTACGTTACTCTAATGTTTTTTGTTAGTTGAAAACTTATCACGGTAACTAAAAACCAGGGCTAGGATTCATATGTAACAGCATGTTTTTTTTGCTACTTCTGACTATTGATTTTGTCAGTAATGTCCACGAAACACCTCATGATAAGATAAATGGTAGTATTTTTATTTTGTATGTTTTTGCATATTTTGGATAAAATGCATATCATTGCATATATTGAATAAAATTAATATTATAGCATATTTCAATTATAAAAATATAAAAAATGCATGTTTTATAGTATATTTCATAAAACTTGGTATTTTTGTCAAATATAAATTTTATTTCGTGTAACACGCACGTAGTTAATGTGAATTATACATTTCATTTCAAATTATATTATTTTAAGACAAACAGCCTATCATTGATGTATTTTAATAAATGAATATTTTTTTTGAAACTATATTTTAGTGTTTATCTTATAAAAAATGAAATACATATTTTACAATTTTTTATTGCATATAAATCCTAGCCCTGCTAATAACCGATAACTGGGAATACAAATAGGTTTATAACAACGGAATTCGGTTATAGGTTCCCCAAAATTCAGGAAAATTACAGGTTTTCGCAAACGGTATCCGGTATCAAGATCTGGAAAATAATATATTAGGTGTAGAGTCAAATCTAAATATTTTATTACAGAACCCATTAAAATGTTAGCAGGGATGTATAAAATAAATTTAGTCTTAACATTTAACAGAGAAAACGTTGGTTTTTTCCGGAGTTGGTTTTACTTCAAGTTTGACTATTAAAATAATAGATCAATTTTTATAATAGATTAAAATTGAATTACATAAATACCTTTATATTATTAGGTAGTTATTAAGAACGTTCTAAATAAATGTAAAACACAACCATCTGAATTAGGTGAACCGTTTCCAACCTTGAAACTTATTAGATTCAATGCCTCTTATTATATCTGTTATTATTATATATATTACAATTTTTAAGGTACAAATAATGGCGTATAGTGTATACGTACTAGGGTCTGGAACCGAACCTAAAAAAACTGGTTCTAGTATTGAAGCCTTTAAAATATTAAGAAGCGAAACCGGAACCGAATACTTTATTTTAATCAATAAAAGAATTGAATGTTAATACTGTTTTGACTATAAATTATGTATGATCATACGAGTTTTCAAATATTTCTCATACTATTAATTATAGCCGCATTCCAGAAATAATTGTTATACTTTTCGGTACCAAAAAAATTGGAACCGGTACCGAAATTATTTACAACTGATAACAATATTATATCTTAGCAAAAAACCAGAACCAAACCGGAAAATGTATTATAAAGTTCCAGTCCCTGATACGAGTTTGATAATCGTACCTAGTTTTTTTTTTCAACAGCTCAAATTACTTATTTATTTTTTTTTGTCTATCCCAGAATAATTCAATTATAAAACAATAATAATAAAGAGCAACCATGCTAAGTTCGTATCTGGTGTATGGAGTCCTTATAGATAAATAGAAGAGATTATTATGAACAAAAACGCTTCGTAAACTACGTCTAAAAATGGCTGATTAAAATACAATATAAGATCTTTGAGCACTATAATACAGATATGATGCGATAAACAATAAGGGGCGTACCGAAAATCTTAAGATTATGTATGAATTTTAAAGGAAATTTAGTAAAAGAGTCTGAACATCAAATGTAGTAATTCTTTAGCCAATATAGAAAATATCATAATATCATGTATATAGTTAAGTTTAACTGTCATATTTTAACTTGATTATCATCGAGGTTATAATTTTTTAGCATTTGCATATTTCCTATGAAATGCTTAAAAAATAGCAGGGTAAGCTAAAAATGTGTTTCGTGATACAGAGAACTCAAATTAAAAATTTTGTTTTGCTATTTTTTTTTTGCATTTTTTGTGATTTTTTAGTTTTCAGTGGTTTTTGTTGGATTTTTTGAAATTTTTTTGAATTTTTACCTGTTTTGAATCAAAATCAATCATATTTTATGAAATTATATTTTATTAAACGTGTTTTTGGATATTTATTTTTTTGGATCGTATTATGTGTATTATTTTGTACTAGGGATTCTAACTTCTAATTTTTGTTATCTGCTGATTTTTTTGGGTTTTTTTTGTCGATTTCTACTGCGATTATCAACAAACGAGAGTTGAATACGTTGTATAGATAATTCATTTGGATTCTAATCAGAGTGGCTAAATTATTTAAATCTTAAGTAACTACCTATAATAATTTATAAGTAATTAAAAAATTATTAATTAATAAATTTCCTTTTTTTCGCATATTTTTAGCACATATTTAGCGATATTTAAGGTAATATTATAGCGCATATCTGTGCAATTTTATGTGCTATAAAATCCCAACCCTGATTATTATTAATATTGACTTTTGTAAATTTGGCTTTACCTAAATAAAAGTATATAAAACAATTTTATTCTAAAAAGATTTGGTGACTACACTAAGGGACATTTTGTGGCATATTAGGTTTCACGATGAATTGTTGAAATATTATAGTTATGTTGAGTATAAACAGGTCTGAAAATAAGAGAAATCAACCCCTAATGTTACCCACGCACACGATATTGGGATAATACAAATTTGGGAATCAATTTATCACATTTAACACAATTATTGCTATTGCATGGAACGTCAACATGTTTGGTTCATCAAACAAAATCATACAAATTCATAATTTACATTACGTAACATTAATAAATATCTAGCGACCCAGATTCACATGAGTATTACGCAATAATACGGTTGTCAGTATGGATTTTTAATATTTTTATTACTAATTTTATACTGCAAGTTGAATTAATATTATAATATCAATATTTTTTATTCGTTGCTAAGGTGATAAGCAAAAATTTAGAAAAAAAAAATCCTATTTTTAGCGATTTTTCGAAATTTGTCGGTAGTTTTTCCCGTGGCATTAAATAACCTATTGAGAAAATCGAAAATTGATCTTTTTAAAGTACCATCTAGATCCAATTCACTAAAAGATAAGATACTATAGTATATTATAGTACATATATATATGTTGAAATCAAAGAACTCCATCTAGTAGCAATTATTTATACAGGATGAAAAAAATATATATTTTTAACAAACTAAATAATAGGCATAAAGTCAATTACTAAACTATATATAATTTGTTAAACACCAATATCAGTAACATTTAAGATTTTAACCGAAGCACACAATTATATAGTATATATTAAATAGGATAGATATTGTAGACTAAAAATCGTATGATAATAACGACCATCGACTCACACCAGAGAGATTTTAATATTATATAATAAACATCGTATGCAGCTAGTCGAAGTTTTACAACCAAACCACTTATAATATAGTCATGTAAACAAACATATAAACTTATAAACATCTCATAGTATTCTTTTATCTTTAATATTTATTAACCTCACCCTTTATCTTATTTTGTTTCTATTCTAACACAGTATAATATTAATTAATGACATACTTACAAGTAATTAAAAGAAATCAATTATTTTTTTGAATGTTTACAATAATATTGTAGATTTGGTAGGTCGGTATATAATAATGATGCAACATTGCATTCAATTATGTTGTCTAGATCAATTATCAATATTGGAGTGACCTTACCAAATACGATACAGCTCACATTATGCTTACGACCCATACACTCGAACAAGGTGTTAGATTAACTCATGATACTATTTTGTAATGTACCACGCAGAACGGTTTGTATGGGTACTTCAGTTACGAAAAATTTACGATGATTCAATTATAAGTGACGCACACAGATATACTAAAATTGTCAACAGAAGACTGAAATATATACTATATTATTCCTTGTTTTCCAACAGTCCATTGATAATATTATAACAACGGAATTTCGGAAAGAGAAGAATCATTTTTTCAACATTAAAATTGCCAAACTTACAGCACTCTCTCAGATTTTGACCCTGAAACGGTAAAATATCGTGGACGAAACATCTATCACACAGTCATGACATGCGTTTTGTTGTACATGTGTTTCATCTCTATGATTGTGTTGCTCAGCGGTCTGTAGTCTGTACTATGGGATGGGCAATATATTTTTAAGTATGGATTATTTTTGTAAAATAGAACACTCGATGTACATACCATACAAGATGTGGTTCGTCGAACGACATATGGAATTGGTTGTCGATCAAGTGGTATGATTTTACATCGTTCAGCGACTGAAACAGATACATACGGGATCATTAGCGAGATCGTTTGGCATGGTTCACGACCATATATGCGACAATTTATTTCACGGTGATGGTCTGTTACTTGGTGATCACCTTGGAATTTAGTGAAAATGTATCACCAGTCAAAAGCCACGACGGTGCAATCGGGTATTACCGCCGGAACGCAATGAATTTGTATTTAATCGTATCTGACGAAACATACAACGCACACTATTATGTGGTTTAGTTCGTCGAGGCATTATTCGGCACCTTTATAGGAATATTTTTCTTTATATTCGATTTTTTTCTGGTTACACTGTGTTTTAGTATGTGCTGTCAGGTGCAAATAATTTGCTTTGCGTTTGAGTCAGTGGGACACAAATCACTAGGTACTTGACCATCAGTGCCCAATAGGTAACATTGTAGTGTATAGTGTTAAAATAAAATAGGGTCAAACTGTCCAATGTTCAAGAAATCTAACTCTAATAGGAAGTGGCTCCTCGATTGAGTAATTTATTAAACATACGCGCGACTATGGTTATAGGTTTAAAGTATAACAATATTATAGTCACGCAACACAATGCGCATAACATATTTTTCAGCCCTTCATCCATTAATTTTATAAAATATACCAATACAACTGTAGCATTTTATAATTATACACCAAGCTTTTTTGTACAGGTACCCACTTATTATTAACGAAGAAGAACTACGCGTTTAAAATTTAGTCTTACTTTTTAAAACTCAAGGATTTTATAATATGTAGGTCAGTACATAAATAAATGGACTATGAAAATGCATATTATAATAATATGATAATAATATAATGATATAAGTATGTGCTGTACGGTGGCGTAGAATATAATAATTTTCATGGGTGGAAACCGACCACCTGGTTCGAATGGTTGTGTTTTGTATGGGTTTAAACGTTCTTGATATCTAACAATATATAGTTATGTAATTCAAGCTTAATATACTATAACAATTTATTTATTACTATAACAGTAAATTCAATTAACTCGAACATTAAAATAACATGTACATTTGCATGACTATACAATAACTATATTTCATTGAATATTTTTAGTTGGAATTTCTTTCTCTAATATTGAATTATTCTTTTTATTCTTACAATATATACTAAGTGTATGACACTTATTAGTTTGGTACATAATAAAAACAATTCCATGGCTTAGTTTTATTAATAACTAGCTCAATTTCTCAGCAATGCCCGGAAAAAAATTCCGATTGTACAACTCCATTTGGGTGAAACAGGCTGTCAGTTTATGAAAATAATAATCATTAGGTACTTCTTTTTATGGTTGGTTGATACTTAAGGTAAGAAATCCTTTTTTTTACTATAACAATTTTGTTTTTTTTATATTATCAAAACAAGCTTAAAACATGCTTATTATTAAGCATCGACTATGAATACGGCCCTGATAACTTTTATTTAATATTTAAGAATATTAAGAACCGTATACTAAAAATTGTCTTTGTCTTAAAAATCTTTATTAATGACTAATGATTGTTATTTTATTTATTTTTTTTTTTGTGGTAGGCCATCGATTTTATAATATAATGGTGTTAAGAGTTAAGACACTATCAATTTTTTCTGTAGTAATTATCATTTAAAAAAAAAAAGTTTTTAAGAAAGTTATGTTTTACAATAAATATAATAAGAGAAAAGAATGCATTTTCCTACAAATTCTGATGTGAATTTACTGAATATTTACACAACATTCAATATTAATTTAAATCTTTTAATATTATTATTTTTTTAATAAAAATATCATAATTACAGATATGAGAAGGAGTATCAATCTATAATGTATGACGGACATAGCTTTCTTCTTAAATGTGTTTCTTAGCTATTGCTAAGCCTTCCTAATATTGTTGGGTGATTTGCGTCTATAAGGAAAAAGGAATCCCTAAAATTGCCGAATATTGCCTCTATGAAGTAAAACACATAATAGTGTGCGTTGCACCATTTATTTATAATGTTAATGATTTTATTTATTTAATATATAAGTTTTCATAATCAATGGTTGTACGTTTTGTAAGATACGATTAAATACAAATCTTTGGCGATCTGGCGGTAATACCCCACTGAACCGTCACGTGTCTTCACTGGTGATTTATCTTCACTGAATAACCAATTAACTGACCGTCGCTGTCAAATACATGATCGCATATATGGTCGTTCACTACGCAAAAGGTGTACCCGAAAAAGTATATTTTTGTAGGTGTGGCAATAATTTAGCATTTGTAGATTCCAACAGTAGATTCCGTTGTAATTTTTTATTCTGTAACAAATAATTTGAATACACGTTTTAATTATTGCATCAGAAAAGATAAGTATATTTTGAAACTTCAGTATATTACGATAAGTAATTTCAAAATGTATAGTTTCTACTCCATAAGAATTTGTGTTGATTTTTTTTTACTGCGAGATGTCGTATTATATAAAAAACATTTAATTTTTTTTTTCGTTCACCACTAGCTTCAACATATTCTTAAGTTTCTAGTAGGACTCTTAGTATTTGTTCCATCATATCTGTAAAAAAATAATAACAATACCAATTGCGTCACACATACAATAGACAATGTTATAAAATCAATTAAAAATATGTTAATATTATGAAATATATTTATAATTAGTAATTTATATTTTTAATACACTAAATTGACTTTCACTAAAAATTAATAAACGATTACTTATGTGTTATGCTTGTGTAATAGGAATGAATATAATTAATTTCTACATTACCTCCTTCTAGGGAAACTGTCACACTGATACTTTAAATATAAAAATAAACGTTAATAATTTAAGTCAAAAAATTAAGATTATTATAAAAATGTGTATTCTAAATAATATATTATAAAATAATATTATTAAGTATATAAAATGTAATTTTTTTTTACCACTGGTTATTTTTAAACAGAAATACATCAGGGGATCATTATTGCGCGATGCCTTATTTGAACCAAAATTTCTCAGATAGCACTTCCACCAGTTAACACCATATTATATACGATCGTGTATTTCACGGCGACGGTCAGTTAATCTGTCATTCAGTGAAGAAAAATCACAAGTGAAGACCCGGGACGGTTTAATCGGGTATTACCGCCAAAGTGCCATAGATTTCTGTTTAGTCATCTCGCACAGATTAAGTTGGGTAACAAAATAATGGAACTTCATATAGTAGGTGGCTCCTCGATTGAGTAATTTATTAAACATACGAATGCGTGACTACGGTTATAGGTTTAAAGTATAACAACATTATTGTCACGCAACACAATGCCCATAATATATTTTTCAGCCCTTTAACCATTCATTTTATAAAATATACCAATGTAACTGTAGCATTTCATAATAATTATATACCATGTGTTTTTGTATACACATTTATTATTAACGAAGAAGAACTACGCGCTTAAACTTAATTCGAACTTCTTAAAACTCAATAAAATTGTAGGTCAGTACATAAATAAAAGGACTACGAAAATGCATATTATAATAATATGATAATTTATTGATTTTAGTATGTGCTGTACGGTGGCATAGAATCGAATAAGTTTCAAGGGTGGAAACCGCCCACCTAGTTCAAAGGGTTGTGTTTTGTATGGGTTTAAAACGTTCTTGATATTTAATGATATATATGAATATAATTCAATTTTAATCTATTATAACAATTAATTTATTATTTTAACAGTAAAACTTTAAAGTATATCAAATTAACTCCAGAAACAAACTTTATTTGTTAAATGTTAATATTAGATATATTTATACATAACTGCTGACATTTTAATGGGTACTGTATTGAAATATTTTTTTTGTTCTATGCACTTGATGCGCTGACTTGTCTTGCGAGTGAATGTCGTATGCTGACTTGACTTGCGCTGAAATTTCAGCGCTGAATAATATTTTCGTGCGCTAAATTGTCGAGGATCCCAAAACAATATACTAACAATTATCCTATTTTTATGATTTACAATAAACTCTGTGTGAACTACTACATAATCATCATTATCTATTTATGTTAACTACTAAAATAATACGTTATAACAATGAAATTAATATTGTATAATAATTAAACCGATAAAGAAAAGAAAATTACTACATTTGAAATAAACATGAACAATACATATTCACTCTTAGTTTGTATATAGTTTACTAAAACCGAAATAACTGTGTAGCAATTACCCATTGTTTGAAATAAAAGTGTAAATATTAATAATCACTTCCAAAAATGCGGTTAAATGAAGAAGGTGGAATATGTCTGGGGTGTTGGAAGTTTGTCCAACGATAAATATTAAAAATACATTGGCACATTTATTTTTTATAAGCATTTGAAGGTGAAATTTTGACAAAATTTATAAAATTTAAAATTGAATAATTATTTTGTAGTTAAAAATTTATAAAATGTTCAACTTTTATATCTAAGGATTGAAAATTTAAAACAAGATTTCACGTAAATATTTAATTCTGTTACCAAAAATTCTAAGAAATACATAAGCACAGTTTATTTTTATAGTTATTTTAAGTTCAAATTTGGACGAAATTACATATTAAAAAACCTGGAATAACTATTTTAGTTATTTTGTTGTGATTGTAATGATTGTATAATATTATTTGTGAGTACTTGAAACTTCTAAAGTATACTATTATATATCTATGATAGTACCACGGTTTGTTATTGATGTATAACTCGTTACCTGATGGATATTGTGATATGATTAATTTGGAATTTATTATTAATACCTATTATTATAGGTCAATATTTTTTTAATACTATAGATAAGTATACCTACCTATAATAGGTATGTCTAATATCTAGACTGACAAACCGTCATTAAGTAAGTGTCATTTAAATAACGAGAACACTTATCGAATGTAGAGAACTAATCAACATTCATTACAGCATTACCTGTAGTCATTAAAATATTGACCGGGTTGTATAACATATACTTACTGATTTACTTTAATTGGATTTACTTTTAAGTTAAATTGTTTAAATAGTAAATAAATTGTTATAAGAAATTAAAATTTATCATAATAAGTTCTAAATACATACAAAACACAATCATTCTACCTATAGGGGTGGTTTCTACCCTTGAAACTTATTGGATTCGATGCCACTGTACATCATACACTTAATATATTATTATATTATCATGTTATTAAACAAAAGTTTAAATTCGTCGAGGTGAGTGATACACTTTTTACACCAATACAATAATAATACAGTAGTGGAATAGAAACAAACTTATGAACTAATTAACATCTTATAGATTTTCTATAATACTTATTACCCCCCTGCTTTTCTCGATGTTGCCACATCCTCTTACAATCGGTACCACTCTTGCCTTACAAAACGCCCCAATCCACTTATTCTCACACTCAACTCCACAAACGTTCTGTTAATAAAACGTTACATTAATAATTATATAATGATAAAAAAATAAATAAAAATACTTACATAAGTATGTATATATGTAAAATAGCCTATTAAAATCCACTGCTGGGTAGCTACTCCCCTCACGCTTTCAAAGTAAACTGCTTATTGTAACTACTATTACATATTGTATATATTTAAATAAATGTAAAAAAAAAAAATATATCAAAAAATAAAATTATAGATATTTATATAATATATAAATAATAGAGCGGGAAAAATATATGTTACTTAATAAATCGAGAACCGTGGAAAAATTTTGGAAAATCCACAGTATCATCCACCCAGACAGCATTTTGTAATGATAATATTATAATAGTATTATAACAATGTTATACTAATATTATTCGTTATTATAATGTTATAAAAATATTATTAAACAAAAAATTGCTGTCTGGGCAAAGTATAAAATTTGGATGTAAAAAATACAACAACGGCGCCAAATGTCCAGAATAAATATACAAAATAATAAAAAAAATTAATTTATTGTTGCAGATTAAAATAATAATTGTTTAGTATATATTGGTTGCTATTGGTTAATCGGGCTTATTTGTTGATTTGTATTAATATTTTTTGTCAATAAATATCTTATTAATATAAATGTGAAAATGAAAACCTTTGAGTGATATGTTCTCGGAAACTACCAAACCGATCGTTATGATTTTTTTTTTAAATTGAAGAGCTCATTGCGGAGAAGGTTTATGGTATTTATTGATTATCTAACTTAATAATCAAAGGAGTTATCAATTATTATAAATTTTCATAAAATTCAGATCGACATTTTTGTTTATAAATGGTTGCCAAAAGTGACGTCATATATAATATTTAAATACAGAATTATAGTTAATCGTTTTAAGTCGTTGCCACGAGCACAAATTAATGTTTGTGTGTAGATTAAACCTCTGGAAAAAAGATAGGCTTCTTTTAAAAAAGTTAAATTTGGTTATTTTTTTAATCTGATTTTAGTACGGTTAGATTAAGTTAGAATTTTGTATTTATTGATTATTTAAATCCGCCATAGGTGGAATACGACAAACTTGGTATAACTTTTATACTTATGAGTTAAATCATCCACTTACGTACAAACGGCATGGGGTCCACAATCTACCACAGGTAAATTGACAACCTGATAATATAGTGCGGCAAATCATCATTTTTATTCCGGGCAATGGAAAAGTTAAGATAAATTTTGAACACCATACAATAATATAGGGTTGGTAAACTTAATGATTGTCGAATCAATCATCATTTAACATAATATAAATGCATGTAAGACTACAAATTTTTTATTTTATGATTTTTTTTTAATTTTAACTTTTAACTATTTTTTTCTGTAAAGTGCATTTTGAAGAGAATATTTTGACATTTAAATAACAAATAAAAATAATATTAAGGATAGAGAACAAATCAGAATAATTTATTACAGTACCTGTTCTAGTCATTATAACCTGTTAACAGGGCTGTATAAAATGCATTTAGTGTTAACATATTTTAACATATAAAAATAATTTGGTTTGTTTCTGAAGTTTAATTGATTTTACTTTAAAGCTGAATTATTAATGTAATAAATAAAGTATTATAATAAATTAAAATTGAAGTATATAAATGTAAATACAAAGTAAGGACATCACAGTAAAATCTAAATAAATAAAAAAAGACAACTGTTTGACCTAGGTGGGTGGTCTCTAGTCCCTACCTTTTAAAATTATTGGATTTGACGTCACTGTGTGTATATCATATGACATATACTCAGTGTTGGGAAATATCTAGATAAGTTATCTAGATAAAAATTATTTATCTTTTATCTTATCTAGATAAATTTCTACTCAGTTATCTTTATCTTTATCTAGATAAAATTCTAGTTATCTATGAGTACTTATCTAGATAATTTATTTAAATGAATTTAAAAAAAAATTGAAAATTATAATATTTTTATTATTTTATTTTTACATTTTTCTATTTTTCATCTATTACATAGAAAACACGTTTAGTAATATGCATTATAATACCATGATTTTAATATTTATTAATATTCATTGTTAGTCTGGAGTTTTACATCGTAAACAATGAGAAAACCCAAAAATAGAAATATGTAATGGGCATGTAGTAGGCAGTGGCGCCTAAATATATATTTACCTATGAAAATTTTCATGGGTAATTTTAGTAGTTTGGGGGTCACCTTTGTTATTCTATAGTTATTTTATGAAAATTTGCTTAATAGACAACATAAAATTATACTTGGTGTATGGTAATGTAATTATAAGAAATAGGTGGGTGTCAACATTTTATGTGGAGGTGTCTAATGTCATAGGTAAAATTTTGGACTTCGGCGCCACTGGTAGTAGGTAAGATTGTAAGAACAACTAATAATAGCAAAAGGAAAAACATCTATCCCTGCTACCCGCCGGCCAACGGCCAGGGCCGAATGATGATGGTCTCATTAGCTGATACCCGTTTCATAGAATTGTGTACAAAGTATGAAAAATAATAATTGTTTTAAACCGTCAAAAATAAACCAACATTCATGGATATTGTACTCACAAGCATAATAATATTATAATAATTGTAATTTATAACTAGATAAAAATTTTTACAGTCATTTTTATCTTTATCTAGATAAATTATTAGTTATCTACTCCCAACACTGCATATACTTAATATATATCATTATATTATCATATTATTATAATGTGTATCGACGTAGTGGTGTAGTCTTTATATTATAAGTTAACACGCGTAGTTCTTCTTCGTTATTATTATACAAAAATGCATGCTATATAATTATAAAAAGTTGCAGTCGCATGGGGGTATTTTATAAAGTCAAGGTTAAAGGGATATTAAATAGGCTATTCGCATTGTGTTGCGTGACAATATAATATCATTATACTTTTAACCTATAGCCACGCATTCGGATGATGTATAAATTATTAGTCAATCGAGAAGCCGCCTACTATATTATTAAATTATATTATTTTGTTACCCAAGTCCATTTCTTACGTTCGGCGAGTACCAGCAGTATGCATGCTAAAGACTAATTGTGGAATCTTTTCCATAAAGGCGGGATCCCACGACTCGTGTATTTGACGAATATCCACGAATTACCGAACAATCGGCAAGCTACCGACAATCGGTGGGAAGGTGGCGAATAACGAATAACGAATACCGAATACCGAATATTCGTACAAGTACTCCATTCCCACTACTCGGCGAGTGTCCACGAATACCAAATATTCGTACAAATACACGAGTCGTGGGATCCCGCCTTTATACTTATACCATTTCTACTTTAGGGGACGTCAGTGTGTCCGCGTCAGTAAATCACCTCAAGTGGGTCACAGAGTATCTGCCGTATATCTTTTAACAAATATTGTACGTGTTATACGTACCTATATACCACTAATTAAATTGAAAATTCGTTATAAAATGATGGCCGTTATTAAGAGTGGATATACGGCGGTTACCCTATGACTATAGAATTACATAAATGTATTACTAGATAGTAAGTTCTAAAAATAATAATCAATTAACAAATCGTAATAAAACCGTAGTCACGCATAAGTATGATTTTTAATTTAGTCAATCGAGGAGCCACCTGCTATAATGTTAAATTACATTATTTTGTTACCCAAGACTCAGGCATGTAGCAAGACATTTTTCCACATGGGTGGGAACAATTTTAGCCCCTCCCTGTTTTTGATCCCCTACCAGCCCTCTACTTATAGCACAAAATTTATAAAAAAATACTACTTTTTAATGATGTCTTGTCTGTATTGCAGGTTAAAATGTTTAAGAGGACGGTACATCCTGAAGCGTTGTCTCCATATTTACAAATATAAGATATAGCGAAAAACTGTTAAAGGGGGAAAGAACTTAGATGGCTACATTTCGTATACCTAAGTATATAAAAAAATAAGCACCCCCTTTTGGTACCGTGCCCAAGTCCAAAATCCATTTCGTACGTTCAGTGGATATAAGTTATTACGCAGTGCGAACAACGTAGAGCTTATAGAAATACATTTTTGTTGAAATCCCCAAAAGCGTCGAGTGGTAAAGTGGACATTTTTAAGAATATTGTGTTCACACACATGTTGATGTATATAAATCATAATTCAAACCACAGTAATTTCTATATAAATAATAGAGCCCTTTATAATCTTATATATATAAACCTTACGAACAATTTGTACTTCATTGCAATATGTAGTTTTAATTAATATAATAGAGCCATAACGATTTTAAAAGTACAATAAATATAATGATAATTAGACATTAATAAATTGGACGGCTTTTAAGAGAAAGGATTTCAGTCAAAAATTGATATTTTTCAGTAGACATAATATATAACATTATAAATATGTACATTTTTAATGTTTTTAAATTTTGTATTCATAATCATATTTAATAAGTGTTTTGTTATTTTACTATTAAATATATTTTAGTTTTTATTTATTTTCTTCAAATTATAATGACTTAAGACCTATTGCATATATCAATTTGCACTTAAGACCTCTTGCATGTAATTTTATAAGACATATGCCATTTGTCATAAAACACATTATTACAATATTATTTACTTATTATTTATTTATTTATTTATTTATTAATACAGACAATAGTCCAATTCACAATATATTTGTATAGATAACAATAATAAAATAAAATTTAAAATAATAAGATATAACATAATAAAAGATAAAAAAGATTTATATATAGAATTATAGTAATAATAAGAATAATAATAATAATAATAAAAATACATACAATTTTATTAAAATAATTTAATATTTCCCAGAGATATTAAATATTTATGTGGTCGTATGACGTATACTTTTTAGATGAATGAGGAATATAAAATAAATTATTGTTGCGAGTGTAGTGGTTATTGACTTTGAAAATTAATTGACTTAATAAAAATTAATCATCGATCTCGTTATTCAGCAATTTGGTAAGAAAGATGTTGTATGATAACCTTTTTGTTTTTAAAATAAAGTACATCATGACTTATGGAGATTTTTTGCACACAAAATAAATTGTGAAAATACTGAACCAAACCAGTAATGAGTAAAGTACAGGACAAAAAAAAAACAATTATTTAAACAATAAAAAATGTGAATTTATTGATATCATACAAACATCATAGAATTAAAACATAGTATTAAGAACTAAGCTTTTTAACAAACTTATAACAATATTTTATTATTACATTATTTCTATAAATATATTATAAATTATTTTTACTAACGATGTTTTTAAATGTATACTTTTTATTACTTTTAGCAGCTTTTAGTAATTTTTCATCTTTTAAAAAAGTATCATAAATTTCAGTGCATGTTTCTTTAGCATTAAGAGTGATAATTAATTCGTATTTGATAAGTTCAAGCCTACACTTGTTTCTTTCATCTCTATATTTTAAGTTCATCATAGAAAATACTCTCTCACAGTAACTTGATGTTGCAGGAATACTATATATAAAACTAACAACTTTGTAAATATTTTTAAGATGAAAGTTATTATTTTCAAGATTTGCAATTTTAAATAAACTTTGCCATTTATCACATGAATTTGAATACTGATAAGATAAAACTGATAAGATTGTATCGTGATCGCATTAAACTCATTCGTGGTAGTGCACGACAGTAACGCTTGCGATTGTTTATAATACTAAAATAATACAAAAATACTAAGAATAATAATAAAATTGATTAATATTAATTGTAATATTGAATACTATTACTTCTAAAATAATAATATTAAACAATTTATTAGCGTCCCCACAATATCTATATTCCGTGTTAAGAATAATTGATAAACTATTTTCCTCAAGTAAATATTATAAGAAATAAAGTATTTTAGCGTACTTTATTAAGACTATAAAGTCCAAAGTACAGAAGTGAAAAAAAAAGTACAATACTTTAAAAAATAGTACGGGTGGCAACTCTGATGATAAGTGTCTAAGTACATTTAATGATAATTATGTATTTCTTTGAAAATCATGAATAAACATATATTTATTCATACTCAAAATAAAAAATTATAAATTACAAACACACTATTTTATAATAATATTGTATAAATTATACACATTGTTAATATTGTAATAATTCTATAAAATAAAATAAGTTATACTTAGTTACTTAGGCCCTTTCTCATAAAAAAAAAAAAAATGCTGTATAACGACTTATTACCATAGGCATTAATTTTATCTCGTAAACCAAATCACACATTGCATCTGCAGTTGTACCATTCAGCGCGGCTTGAATTTTCACATAGAATTAATGTATTAACTGAAAATGTCCAAAATTGACTTAAGTCCTTCCTCTTAAAAACCGTCCTAAATTCTATACTATAAAAACAAAGCCCGATTTTTTGTAACGCATATATATCCACACCGTTGAACGTATCGTTACCAATTTTATTACCGTTATACCTGACGGCTGGTGAAAGTTTTATTAAAAAAGAAGCATAAACTTCTTGAAAAATTAAAAAAAAACAAAGTTAATCTATTTACGTATAATTGCATGGGGTATTCAAGTTTGAAAACGAGAAAAACCAACCAGTAAGTGATGACTATTTATTCTGTAAATTAAAGCTATTTATAAACAAATATTTCAATTGTAAATCTCCAAATTTCTGTTGTGTTAAAGATATACGCCCGTAATTTGAATGACTGTTTTTATCAATCTTAGTTCAAATTGCTTTAAATATAGGTATATAACGTATAACGTTTACAATTATTGAAGATTTTGTAGGCCTGTAAGTACCAAATTATAATTCAACACATTGAATATTGTAGTCTAGATTCATTTTAATGATCTTAATGCAAAACACCCCAATTTGAGAATCGCAATCGAACAAGTTGTAAGATAAACTCATGATACTTGTGTCCTGTGCCAAGGAACGCTAAGATATAGGTGGGTATATTAATATGCATAATAAACTACCTGTACATTTCTACAATAAAAAATTGTTGAGGTATACCTACTGGCTATTACTACCATAAAAGTAAAAATAATTTTTTTCTATATAATTTGTGAGCACTGAACTGTGACATAATTAATTTATACTCAATGATTATAAAAGTCACCGTTGAATAATATATGATTCTATCGTATATAAATTAATTATACTGCATTATTTTAAACCTAGAGGTATGAGAAATAAAAATAAAAAATAAATTATAGGTTTTTAATTGATTGACAACGGTGCACAAATGACGCATACATAGTATTAATAATTCGGTTGTCTGGTGTGGAGCAGTGGTTGGCTGCAGTAACTAGTGAGGCGTCGTCCAGAGTACTATGTGGGGGTCAGACTATCTGCAGAGTTTTCTATGAAAATTAGTGTGTTGCCTTAATCCATTTCACATGAACATTGAACGTGCAGCAGTGTACAACTCAAATAAACAGCGATAAGTCAACACAACTATTCCTAACGCTCTTGTCTTCGTCTTTTACGTAATGTTTTATAAAATATAAAAACTAAAGATAGAATTTTATAACAATTTATACTATTTTTTTTTTTTTTTATAGAAAACGAGGATAACACAATTTTCTTTTAAGTTTTATATGGGTATTGCATGAATACAATTCACGACGATTTCATTATAAGTGTTGAGCGCGGAAATAGTAAACTTGTCAACAGCCGACTGAAATAATAATTGTCATATTATTCCTTGCTTTCCAACAGTATATTGATAATATAACGATGGATATTCAAAATATGAAGAATCATATTTTCAACATTAAGTTGGCAAGACTCACAGGATTGTATCAGATGTTGGATCCTGACACCATAAAATGTCGGGGTCGAAATATCTATCATGTGGTTATGTCGTGCGTTTTGCTATACATGTGTCTCATCTCGATGATTTTGATGATCAGTGGAGTGTACTACTGGACGGTTAATATACCTATAAGTATTGATTATTTTTGGAAATCTGTAAGCACGTTTTACACAATCTACAAGACGTCGATCATCATACGCCACTCAAACGACATATGGAATTGTTTGTCGATTACGCGGCTCGATTTTACAACGTTCAGCAACCGGAACAGGCAAGTACTGGATCGTTGGCGAGAACGATTATCGTGGTTAACGACCATTTATGCAATCATCTATACCATGTCGGTGGTCAGTTATTTGGTATTTACCTTGGTATTCAATGAAGGTAAAACACCAGTCAAAAACCACGACGGTTCGATTGGTTATTACCGCCAGAATGTCATGAATTTCTATTTAATGGTGTCTGACGAAACGTATAACGCACACTATTATAAGTTTTACTTCATCGAGGCATTATTCGCTGCCTTTATGGGATTTTTTTTCTTTATATTCGATTTTCTACTGGTTACACTGTGCTTTAGTATGTGCTGTCAGATGCGAATCGTGTGCTCTGCGTTCGAATCGGTCGGTCACAAATCAGTTCGTGATCCTCAATCCCCAATTGGTGAGTACGAATTTTAAGAATTACTGAATAGTATATATGACATACGTGCTACAAAAATTTATATAAACTCCTTACTTGTCGATTTGAACTGTTCGAAGTTTTAAAAACCGAAGGTGCATCCAAGGTGTAGTTATGTGACGTATGTGTATCTTTATAATTTTATAATTAATTCTTCGCTAATATAATGAGTTTACGTATTTTTTTCTGTCGTGGTACCGGTTTGCTTACATATTTTAGTTTTAATTCTCTTGGGAGGAAGGGAGATGGGTCATCATGAAAATAATCCTGTTCACAAATAAATTTTATTAAATCACATTTTGTGGTTTTTTTTTTCCCTAATCGTAAATTTATTATTTATTTTAATCCAGCGTAATTCAACCATAATACAATAATAACATTTAAGGGGATTGCATCTCCCGTATTTTTCAATAAAAAATCTCATGAAGTAATTGCATTTAATTTGTATTTATTTTGGGATTTTTGGGTTTTATATTAAAAAAGAGATTCATACAAAGAATAGTCTAGGACCTTACGTGTTAAACATTTTTTTCGAAATTACAATCAAACTTCAGGAAGTATGTTTAATTTACTACCGCTTTTGGTAGTTTTTATAGGTTATGCATAGAAGAATATATTACGTTTTTCTCAATTTATTGACATATTAGTGCGTGTGTGTGCGAGAGTGGCACACTACGGATTCCGAACTTATATACGCACACTATAAACGATAATTTACTTCGTACACAACCACGAGTTAGATAACGAGTTAGAATAACGAGTATAAGACATCGAAATGCCTATACGCGACCCCTTATTAAATCACCGCCTTCAATCCCTTTAAGCTCGTATTTGGTATACGGAGTTTCTATAGATAAATATAATATTAATGTATAGTTATAATATATAACATTTCTTATAAAGTTAAAAAGTTCTTTTAATATTCTAGATATATAATTATTATATAGATTAATTTAAATTACTAATATTATAACCGAAATTGGCTTTCTGTTGGAGTTCTGATTTATACTGTAATTGAAATTTGAAGATAGCCCATTTAATTTTGCTCTTCTATACTCAACCTAGGATAGTGTCATATCATAAATAGAGTTATAAAACATTGATAATGGATAAATCACAGCATTCAAAAATAATTCTGAGCATTTCAGTAAATATAATTGTTGTTATCATTTCATTAAGTTGTTTACATCTTATGACATTTGTAACGTGTTTTTATACTTATATTTAGGACTTCGTCAAGAATTCTTGCTTATTTAGTTTACAACTAAAACTAATTTTCTACGGTTTATGTAAATCTTATGATTGTTTAGAGTATTTTCGTTGATCAAATTATAATAATAAAAAAAAAAAACATTTTCAACGCTATAAATAAATTCCAAAATTTGCTCATCATTTTAGTATTTAGTAAACAACGGGAAAATTAACACAATTGTTTTGTAGATTACACGAATGGAAATACCAAGATAACACTAATGAACACGATTTGATATGGGATGAATTAAGAACAATTATAATGGATCATCAAGCAATAATGGAGTAAGAACATTTTTATTTTTATTATCGGATTAATATTAAATAGAACTATATTTTAACTGAAAATTAAATCTTCATCAACGTAATCCAGTTTTATAAATAAAAAAATTAATTTTCGGACACTGTTTAATCACATAAATTCATTCAAATGCGAAATACAGACTGAAATAGGAAGATCTGACAAATAAAGTAACTTTTGTACTAAAAATATTAAATAATATAGTATAATTACAACATTTTCTATAATTCAATTTATTGACATATATAATATCATATTTTAGATTTTAAAATTTGCAATAGTTTTCAAAAGTGCCGGGAAAACAACATTAAAATTAAGGAAAAATGGTAATATTTACGCAAAATTGGTTTTGTAATACAAGATCCCTTGCAAGTTTGTATCCCTTATAAGAAATTTTAAATCTAAATTTTTATAGTTTTTTTTTCTATGAACAAAAAATGTACAAATTATTTAGTTGATTAAATTTTATAAAATTTTCAACTTTAATAGCTAAGGGTTAAAAATTTAAAACGAAATTCCACGTAAATAGGTTTAATATAAAAAGTGGGCAAGTGGGTTTCGCTCTGATGTATAGAAAGTTACAAGTTGGTCACTGAAATGGATGGTGTTAATTTTGAATTCAAAGATATTATAATATCATTGTATAATAAAAACGATCTTGAGTGAAGTCAATTAGCCTATGATATTACCAAGTATATTTGATTACATTATATTATTTTTATAAATTTCTAACTCAAAATAATTTGCACGTTATTGTGAATACTACGTATTTTATTAATATTTGAACTTTAAATGCTTATATAAAAAAATTGTGACTACAGATTTTTAATATTTTTCATCTATCTTTGAAAAAATATATTAGGGGCCTTCTATTAGTTATTCAAGACTTTTAAGGTAACATATAAAATTTGATTGATTTTGATAGAATGAAAAACAAAAAAAAAATAGAAACTGAAAATTTTCGTAATCAGCTCAAAATAAGTCAAACATTTTTTGTAAATGTTATGGTGTATAGAAAATTATAATAAAAACATTTAGTCAAAATTTGAGTTACACCAAAAACCAAAATTAAGTCAAAAATTGATTTTGCGTAAATATTTCTATTTTCCTTAATTTTTCTTTTGTTTTTCACGGTGCTATTGAAAATTCCTGGAAAATGTTTACTTTTGACTCCCCAAAGTATTAATAATATTCACTTTCCTATCAGAAAAGATACTGTTGAAGAAAATCAAAGCACTTTTACTGTCCTAAAAGGTGACGATAGACACAAAAAAAAAAAAACACAGATCATTGTAAATACCTAACCTTATCTTACACAATATGAGTTAACAGGGCTCCGCCATTTTTATTTTTCAGGAAATATAAGGATTTTTTATCTCTATTTAGACGAGTGATGTTGGCACACATTTTCATTTCGTCATTATCGGTCATAGCGCTTTGGTTTACTTTCATAATGGTAAAATTTACGCAATACTTAGGTTACAATAATATTGTTCTATTAATTTAATATGATTTATTGAACGTGTACCTATAATTATTTAGATGAATGCTATCATAATTGATGTCTTATGATATTTTTTAACAATTTTAGCAATTATAGCTCTTCCACTGTATGGTTTACAAGTTATCATACAGACAACAGTTATTAGTTAATGCTGTCATGCATATTTTTATTATAAATCTTAACTCAAAATGATAAATGCACTTGTATTACACGAGTAGTAGCACAGTACTACTCTGCGAAAAAAAAACCAATCTTGCTGTAAAATCATACTTTTACAATGGTAATATTGCCCACGCTTAGTGGATAACACCTATACTATGTAGAAAAAAACTATGTTTAATCATCCTTTTTGATAATGTTAATACAATATTAAATTAGGTTAGTATTACAAATTAGCGTTTCAAATTATCCACCGGCCATTTTCATATAAAATGTGTATAATATAAATTCGTTCATGTACAGGTTTGCACAGTGTTTGTTAACTAATAGTTAGGAAGTGATAACTTATTTGGAGTAAAATGATTTCAGAGTTTCTCCAACAATGATAGATTTAAGACTTCAGAACTTATAGTAAGAAAAATGTTTTGCGCAATTCCTACAATATTGTTTCAAATATTTATGGTGTGTTATATGTTTGGAAAATTACACGAACAAGTAATTTATAATTCATTATTTTTCTAGCATTATTTATCAATTTATTGTTGATCCGGCATGTATGTCTTGTAAATTGTCACAGAATTACTTACAACTATGTTATACAAATAACCTAACACAGTTGACATTTGTATTAAATAGTCCAATTTATTTAAGTACCGAATCAAAATGACCGAAAATATGTTAATAGAATTATGTATTTAGGGGGCTGCAGCCGGATTTTTCAAAAGTCAAAGCTAATGTAGATTTGACCAATCTAAACATTAGTTTAGTTTGTCATAATGTTTTTCAATATATTTAAATTCCGTATCAGAAATAAACCTTAAGGGGACTGGAGGGGGCTCCAGTCAATGACTGGAAGAATTTGGTTTGACAGGTTTTTAAGTTTGAAAACAGATTTTGATTGATCAACAAGTTTACTAGGGAATTATCGAGCCGATTTTGAAGATTACAATTATTATTAGTGTCATAATGAATAATATAAACGAGGGGCGACATTTCAAAACGTACTATTTCCATTTTACACTTTTTTGAGAAATCACGATTTTCTATTATTAATTACCAGTGGAAATATTACTTTATGTATTTACCTCAATTATATTCCCTATCTTATACTATGGAAAATAGTACAATACGGCCTACTTTGGAAATAGTACGTTGTGTAAAATTTAAAGAATCGGTACGTTTTGGTTCAATTTGACCACACCATTCGATTGCTCGTCCATTTTTACATATGAATCCATGTATAACTCAATTTTGTCAATTTTTGAAATAGTACGTTTTGATATGTCTCCCCACAAATACAAAATAACATATTTTTCGATAATTTTATTCTTGGATATCACAGCTGAAAAAAAAATATAAAAAATCACCGTTAAACAAAATTCTTACAATTGCTTATTGGTCTAATAGTCACTTTTTTTTCATCAGCTGCAGCCCCCTTAATCATACTAAGTACCAACATGCACAAATATATATTTTTACTTCAATAAAATATGAAACACTGTATTTATGTTGTTTATAATAGTAACTTTTAATTTTGCATACGTAATATACATATTATGTAGACAAAATTAGGTACATAATAAAAGTATAAAGTGCTGTTAGTTCTACACGTTTGCAACTATAAAAATTCACACTTTAGAAAAAGTTACGAATTCGAATTTTATAGTTCTAAGTTTAAAATGAACATTCTATTTTATTTTTATTTTTTATTTTTTTTTTATTAAAGAAAGATTCAATAATATTCGCATTGTACAGCAGTAATTGGACCGAAATGGATATGAAATGTAAAAAATTGTTATTATTGACAATGAAATTGAATAATGCTAACCAAAAAAAATTAAAATTTACTAGAACGAGAATTGTAAACATGGAAATGTTTTTTAAAGTAAGTACTTATATAGTAATTATTTAATAAGAATTATAAAATTTTAATCGAAGGCATTTATGGAACTATTGTATTCTGCAAACATAATCCCTAAATTATTAATTTAAGATTGTTTTAATTTTAAATAAAATAAAATATTATATTATAAATATTTGGACAATTTAACTGTCTTTTAAAAATTATAATGTTATATTAAATGGTGCAATATTTCCATTTGAATAAGACAAAACACTAAAAATGATTTTATTTCAATTCGTTATCCTCCCACATCAAAAAATAATAAACAAAATATTTGTATAAAATTAAAACCTCATTATTCCGGACCTCATTGTCCTCATTAATATATATGTATATAATATATACGTAAGAATGCATGTATGGTTTTATAATATACGGTGTCATCTGCCACCTCTGATAATTGATTGTGTTGTTTTCACTAAACGTCTGAACGAGAGATGTTGAATTTTATTTATGTATTTCATGTGTCGCGTGTGTATATAAGGAGTCCGTCATAGGCGTGCGCAGACTTTATTCGCAGGTTATGCAATAAGGAAAATAGGGCCCCTCACAAATTCTAATCTTTCTTTAGTTTATTTTAAAAAACAATTCTAAGCCGTTAAACATTTTTTAAACACATATAGGATTCAATTTACATTTTACAATCTAAGTTTTTGCAAATATACAACTTAGCTTTTTTGCTTCCCTCGGAATCTGAAATCACACATAGTTTTACAGTAGAATATTAAACAACGCGCTGTAGAAATAAGTAATTAATAATTTTGTCTAAACACTCTAAACGATTAACGAATTATGTCAAAAAACATTGGCTCGTCGGAATACAGTTCAACTTTTCATGGTAAACGTTCTATTGTCTATCAGTAACGTTCGGCGGTAAAATCACAGATAACAAAACTTAAAGCTTATCTATCCAACCAGTACCATATTATAACAATGATGGTAGTAATACTTATTAAATTATACACATCGATAATGACATGATACCGGACTCAGTTATAATAATATGATCTTTGATTACAAACTATAAAAACAATAATAATTATTCTATTCTTGCAACATAGATAACAATATTTACATGTTACGCTTTAGTGTATTAATAGTTTAGATTATTTTGCGGGTCGCGAGAAAAGTGAATACTAAAATTTTTATTATTTTTTTTTATAATATAGAAGATATTATCAAAAATGCTTTGGTATATTATATATGGGCCCCTCACATAAAGTCACAGACTATGCAGCGGCATACCCTGCATACCCTGTGCGCACGCCTATGGAGTCCGTATATATATATTTATGCCTAAATCGTATGTATATATGTATTAAACAACTCAACATTCCATTATATGGTCCGTTGTTATTAGTTGTCTTGTGTTTTATTTTAAGTTTAAATATTATATATTACATTATCGTCTTCACAAAATGATATACCCATTACCTAGGTACCTACGAATAAAAACTATTTGGTAATATAAACATTTTATAAAAAAATCAAATTATTTTGGTAGTTTATGAATTCCAATAAAAAAAATTAAGTATTTTTTTTTCGAAAGTTATTAATATTTATTATTATTTTTTTTTATTATAGACAATGGGCAATTGCTACACAGTTATTTCAGTTTTAGTAAATCAAATAATAAAACAAAATGAATAACTGTTATTCATGTTTATTTTAAATTATGTAATTATTTATTACATCACCTATTACTTAAATTATTAGATTATTGTTTAGTCAAATTTAAATGTATTTTAATTATAAATCTAGTTCTTATGATTATCTGAATAACTTATTATATCTAAACTATAACGTATTTTTGTAGTTGACAAAATTGACAATTATAGTTATGTAATAGTCCACACAGAGTTTATTGTAAATCATCAAAATAAAATTTTGATTACCTAGTAAATTGTTTTATAATTAATGGAATTCCTGTATATAACTCCTGCGTACATCTCGTGTCGTGTGACACACTGTAATAGATGTGTTAAATTGTATTATAATTATGTGCTTAATATTATTGTACACGAAAAATGGTTGTGAGTGGAGGCAGTCTGTCAGCCATATTTTATGTTAATATTGGTACCTACCAAGCTAATTAATTTTATATGTGTATATAAAACGCCCGACTGACTGATCTATCAACAAACAGCCCGAACCACTGTTCAAATCTAGCTGAAATTTAGCATACTGATAGCTATTATGACGTAAGGGTCCACTAAGAAAGGATTTTTATAAATTTAACCAATAAAATGGGGAAAAGATATTGTAAGAACACAACTGTGGTGCAATCTATGAAATCTAATTTAGCCTAGAAACCTCTGAAGTTATAATTTGTAATTTTATTGTTGTCATTTTCATGACAGCTTGATCTAAAAATATTGGTGTGATGAAAAAAATGGCTAAAAAGATAAAATATGCGTATAATTTTTGGTTACAGTTTGAATTACTTATACGAGGAAGGAACCTAACGCAAGACTTTAAACAGCAAAATTTTTTTATCGATATTTACAACGGGAAAAATTCCGAAAAAACATTTAAAAAAACTATAATGTCTATAAATAGCTCAACAATAGTTGAAATAATTTTATAAGTTTACTAGCTGTCCCGACACGGCGTTGCCCGCGTATTAGTTTGTTTTTTTGCATTTTCGTAGGCCGTGTATTATTGTTATTATGTATTAGACATTTTTTTTTTTTTATTTGTAGTTCATTAGTGGTTTCGGAGATCATAGCGTATAGTAAACATACAGTAATATTAATGTTCACGTATAGTGAACATTAATATTCATATATGTCACTAATAAATAACCCACAGGATTAAGGATAGAACATAGTCTGCAATGAATGAGTAAATTACAAAGTTCTTTATTGAAACTTTGGGTCATTATTAGGCATCGGCAACAACGACCCAATCATATGATACACTTGGCCTTGTATTTTAAATGTGGTTTCAAAATTACGTCCATTAGTTTGGTATCGCAAATTTTGGTTGCCCCAAATTACCAGCAAGAAGAGATTTTAAAGGTTCCGGTGGAGTTGGAAGAGGTAACAGTACCACTTTTACTGATGCGCAACACATGCCGGTTGCTTCATTGCGGAATTTTAAGACCTGA
>NC_042493.1:125151934-125153070 GCF_005508785.2 Acyrthosiphon pisum
TTCAACTTCATCATTACAATTACTGGACTCCGTAGGACTACGATACAGTCATATAGTATAATAGAACCCTAGTTGATATATTTGTGAGTATTAGTATTTGTAATTGATTAATAAATAATAAACCATAATTATAACTGAAATAGAATCCTAGTAATTTAAATATAGTTAAGATCCTGATATCTATATATCTACCCCTGGCTACGGTATTTATGTCCATAGGATCCATACGATTCTCCCTGGATATCTTATATTTAACTGGTCGTTCCCCCGACCACGTTACACTGGCTTTTGAGCGTTTAATAAAGATATGATAAAAGTTTACGTAGTTGGCAGGATAGAGCTAAGCTTCGTGTCTTCGATATTGAATGGCGTAGGTCTCGCGTACTCGTCCGCTTCTGATCGTGGTTTCGTGTGCTCCGGGCAGAGAAGCATCGTGCCCGTAGAGGTACACACCGCTCTGCTTGTTGAGACGGACTGGAGTGGAGGTCTGGCGTGCTGCGTCGTTTTTATATAACCGGTATCGTCCCCTCTTAGATTATTGGTACGCAGCATCCAGTGTGCTGGCCGCCTGGCGCCGTAGTTCAGGCATTGTGCGTCTTCCGTGATTGTAATGAAACTTGCGTTATGACTTTTGCCGAATAATTACTGTTGTATATTATTGTTGAGGTAAGCACACATTATTGTGCCTGCAGATTGTGCTTGTCATTTATTCTGATAGATGTATAACTTTTATACTTGGTTTGTTTGTTGATGAGTGATTGCTTCTGACGATTCATTGGTCGATATGAGCTCGCTTGAACGGTGCTTGATGTACGGTTCGTGTTCTTGTATGCAATGCATATGGTGTATGAATTAATCATAAGTCATTAAGTTTGCAGTTTGACATTCTTGATTCTTTGCACTTGGTTCGTGTGCTTATTTTCTTCTTTCTACCGTTGGCATCCGTGTATTAATTTTATCGCGTTTTGTATTAAATACCGGGTGCTGGCTAGATGTTTAGATTCGAATGTATATGTTGTCTTAATGGTCCTTGGTGTTGTATACGATTGCATCATCTGGTGTATGCTCGTATCATTCCTTTGATATTGGCGGTGAGATGGTGTCTATGATGTAATTAGTTTTTATTACTTTGTTAT
>NC_042493.1:125153170-125163787 GCF_005508785.2 Acyrthosiphon pisum
TTAATGTTTGTTTTTTATATAATTCGCAATCACTTGCGTTACTTATATATAATATAACGTTTATTTTTTTTATTTTTAAATGTGCTGAAAATTTTTGAATTTGATTATAAGAACAATTTTGATTTTAAAAAAATTTATCTAATTGAAGGAGTTTTTTTTTAAATATCAATATATTTTTAAGTAAATTAATCGTAATATTGTATCTCATTTAAGATAGGAAAGTGGTAGAAAATTTCTAATGGTGCTAAACAAATCATTAAGTAGTAGGTCTTATTATAGCGTATTAAATCATTGTTAAAAACTATTTAAACAGCTCTAAAAATTGGTTGGAAAAAAGTATAAAGTGTTATAGACCACCTTTTCTTGATATAAAATAAAAAAATAAACATGAAAAACTAATTCAACTGTTTTTGTTATCTCTCATAAAATGCATATTTAGTACAAGGGTCAAGTTATACTATATACCAGGGGCGGCCAAACTTTTTTTGATTATGATCTACTGAGGGGACATGTTTTTTTTTAGAATCGACTATAATCTAAATAAATTATTTCATATTAATAATAAATTTACTTAGGTATACGTGTGTTCAACGATAAAGGTAACACGGAATATTTTGAACACATGACCTTGTATACAATTCGGGTTTTTGTAATGCGTAAAGGACATAAAATTACTTTTATTTTTGATAAATCTTAATTTTTTTTAAAAAAATTCTGCGCATGCGCAACAAAATATTTTTTTTTTTTAAATGGCACCTCCTATTTTTGAGTTCAGATTTGAATTATGTGCATTTTTTCAAGCAACTTTGACCTTTAAAGTTGTAACGGTACACCACTAACTAAAACAGTCCTTTTCAGGACTACACAATATCGACCAATCATAACACGCCATATAAGTAATCAGAGTAACCAGAACTGTACTACTAAATATGAGTGATTTCAAAGTGGTTAACGACTTAACAAAGCACAGCCATGGATAGGGGAGATTAGGACGAATCTAACGAAACCCTCCCCATGGCTGTAACCAAAAAACCCAATGAATAAACCACAAACCCGTACCGACAGTAAACACAAGCATTACGGCGGCACACACGCTAGTTTACTAGTCGGTACGGCGCACGGGATATATACCGGTCGTTTCCCGACCACATATCATCTTCAGTCTTCAATCAACATTACTTCTTCTACCAGAACACACCAGTATCTCAGTACGAAGAATCGAAGACCGGAAGACCACCGAAGCGAACGACGATTAGCTGCAACCAGCAGTTGGGAAGCCACATCGCCGGAGACGCCGAACGAACCCACTCCCTCCGTACGGAGCGAAACCGCAGCTAAACAACTGCCAGAAGGAGCAACGACGGAAGCAACGAGCACCCGTAGTCCAACGGCTGCATCGACGAGAGACCGAACAAAGACCGGCGTTGCAATCCACAGACCAGACCAGACCAGGGCGACGGACGAGTCGGCGACAGAACACGCAGTTACGTCCCCGATCTCCCTTGGCCGCTTTTGAGAGCCTGCCCTTCCCGGGTTCCGATTCACGATAGCAGTCGCTTCATAGCTAGACACTATCCGTGGATCGACCCCCCATCCCTCGCTGTATGTCATACAACCATACCTACGACCCATATTGTAAATAGGACGGAGCTTATTGCCCGTCGTGACGGAACGCCTTACCGACAGCTCGCTATCTAGCCCGGCTGTCGCGTTAGCGGACTGACCCCCCCTATTCCACGTTAACTGTATATATACTTATAAGGAAATAAACAGAAGAAGTGATACCGATAGCTTTAGTGTTATTATTTCACTTCCCACGAAACGAGCCAGAAGGCTACTGTTTCAAAGTTTTGCTCTATCTTCAAAATTGACTGATTGAGAATGAGTCGATTTATAACATTTGTATTTATCGTATTTTTCAATAGTTTACTTATTAGAGTTGTAAGAATCTGGTAGTTTGTTAGACTACCAAAAGCTACCCACGACCAAAGAGGAACACTTTGGTCGTGACCTATGAGCCGCACCGCGTGATGATTCGAGGGCCATGTCGGTGGAACTCATAGGCTTTGTACACGCATCCACAAGTGAATGCGGAAGATATATATATTTTTGGGGAAAAAAGAAATAATTATATTAAATAATAGTATAAAAGTTTGAGGTAATCATATGGGTTTATTTTGCATGGTCATATGTTATATAAATAATAAGTTTTGACATAACAATAATAACAATTTCGGCAAGATAATATTAATAATTGGTTATTTTGGTTTGGCATTTAAAATAATGGAATCTGAATTTGCACATAGCATTGATGACGGATATTTTTATACACTTTTCCCGGCCCACAGGAGGCGACACACCATATTACTCACAGTGTGTCCTCACAGGGTTACCGGGAAAATGCATACACGACTTCGTTGAAGCCGGGGTACTACATATGGGAAAATGGAATAAGACTACTCAGATATAGGGACCCGCTTCTTGCGACGCCTCACTGGAAACACACAGAATTATATGGAGGATGGCGCCACATAATCTGTGGCCCGCGTGCTTGAAAGGGGGGACCAGGGGAGAACAATTATAAAATGTTACGGCTTTGTGACGTTGACGGTGTGGTGACGATGTTGACTGGATCAGCTTGGCCCACCGCCCGGGCCCTCGTGGGTGACTTTAGCCCATCATGGTGTGTGGTCGCAATCGTCCGGAAATGATGACGTGAGATCGTGGACGGCGTCGGACGGTGGAAAATGACGGTCGAAAACAACTGGCGGAGACGTCTATTGTTTTTTTTCAAATGTTGACAATGTCGCGTGGTTTTGTAACGGCGTCTTCCCGGTGGGTGAAGAGCCGCGTAGAGATCGTCGACCAGACGTGGAAGGCGAAAAATTTAGCGTGTGACGGCGATCTGTCTTGGCCCGTGTCGGAGCTTTTCGGTGTTGATGCGTGGTGGGGTAGGTCAGTGCCGTGTATTAGAGGGAATTTGTACAATAATCAGGCTTTTTGACAGTTTGCTCCGCCGGTGTCGTGCAGCGGGACTTGACGTAGGCGCTGACGGCATCGGCGGCCGTGAACAATGACGTGCAGGCAACGATCACTGCGGGTTGTGGGGGTCGGGGGTCGGTTATTACATAATACTGCGGTCATTTCTGCATTGGCGCGCGATAATCATAACAATATAATAATAAGGTATGCTCGTGAATGATAATATGGGTACAGGTATGTTGTTGTATATAATAATAATAAGGCAAAAAATGCTGTGATGTTACAGAGTTTTAAAATTTATAAGTGATTTCGTATACATTTTTCTTAAAAATTCAGTGTACCGTCATAAGTACAAGTAATTTACATTACTACTAAAGAAATTTTAACTAAAATTTCTTGTAAATGGTATAATTTTGGTTAATTAATTAAACAAACGAACGCATATCCTGTTATTTTAATTCAATTTAAAAAAATTAAGATTTATCAAAAATAAATGTAATTTTATGTCCTTTACGCATTACAAAAAACCCGAATTGCATACAAGGTCATGCGTTCAAAATATTCCGTGTTACCTTTATCGTTGAACACACTGTATATGTACAACAAAATAAAAGTGTAAAGTTATCTAAAATTAGTGTTTTATATTAAATTTCTAAAATTTTAAAATGCTATAATATTAATATACTGTTTATTTAGAAGCGTGTCGTTGCATATCATGGTACGAATTATAATTATAATCTCGGTGATAGTCGCTAAATTAGGTACTGATAAACGAATGGCGATCTAAATGATCATCAGAAAGTATAGCTCAGTACCTATTCAACCATACTGGTTGATGGTCAAGTTGTGGAACGTAGATTTGGGTGACAATGGTCTTTTCAAAATTCTACGAGGCACCAACGAATGTGGCATCGATAATTTGACAGCTGATGGTGTACCAGTAACCGAATAATCATATTATTTTAATTTATTTAAAATAAATAAATACTGGTGTGTTTTTTATGTATCTATTTTAATTATTTTTTCTTCTTGTACTTATTGATTTATTTTGTGGACATCGGGACTTTGTTGCTTTATAACTATATTTATTCGATATATGTGTGTGCACGATACAAGTGTGAATTATTAATCTAACTAATAACTATAATCATTTATTTTATAGACATTTTAAATTCAAATTTGGACGAACCCATATATTTAAACGAAGAATAATGAATTTTTTTTTCTCTTAATTTAAACATAATATTGTTCATGTGTACTTGAAATGTTTAAAGTATATTATTATATTGAAGAAAAATTTAATTTATAGTCAAAAACCAATGTAGCCTGTTTTTTTACTAATGTCTAATAAATTTATAAAGTAAATAACAATATTGTCATATATTATACAGTTGAACTTCAATTATCCATCCCCCGATTAAACATCTTTCTTGGTTAACCGTCAGGCCACACTTGCACGGATTACATACTTACGTGTTGCAGTAAAATCGTATCGCCTTTGTATGAATAGCTTATAAATAATTATATAATATATAATCTGAAACTTTCCGGCAATATCTTCTAGATAAGCGATAGGTTTATATGTGTGTATATATATTTGATGGGCGAGATAAATACAGTTGATTGCGATGGTGATAATAATAAAACTTTTTAATAAATTAAAAAATAATAATAATGTACCAAGAAGTAATAGTACCTAATTATATCAATATGTATGTCATAATAACTAAAAAAAAAATACTAAATAATATGTATGTATGTTTAAATTTTTGTTGCTCGCTTAATCGTCTTTTCGATTATCCGTAAAAGCTCTGGTCCCGAGACTGACTCGAGGTTCTACTGTACTTTGCAATTTTATGGGCTGACAGACGGTCTTCGCTCAGTATGGTTTTTCGTATACAACGATTTTTTTCATTGAATTCAAACTTAACCTATCCCACTGAAACTTACCCAAGGTTTTTTCTTTTGTTATGGAAAATGTAATTCGCATTTAATTAATCCGTAGGTAACTAGGTACTCAGGTACTCTCCATTTTTTTAATCTTCAATTATACTTACTATTAAAATTGTTTTAATAATAATTTTTCAATTTTAATATATTTTCATTTATTCAGTTTTGTTATTCTTGATAATTTTAAAAAGTACCTGTTGAGAATTTTCAATTTCGACATCCCATAAGTACCTACCAACTACAATCAAGTTGCTCCCGAAAACCACCACCGAATTTGATTACCAGAGCATTTTTTCTACTAGAAAAGTTGTAAAGTTGAAGTTGTTTAAATATTTTCAATTACCTCACTTAAACATCTGATATTATTAGACAAGACAAAATAAAAACAAAATTGTAATTAATTATAAGCACATCCATCCCCCCACAACTTAAAAACCCTCCGTCCGCCATTGATTCCGTATACCCAACTAACATATTTCCTCAAATTACCATCACGCATTTTAATAGACCATTGTGTACGTCACTGCGTACTATAAATGTGTTAAACTTGAATATAATGATAATAATTCATTACGTATACGATCGTACAATTCATATTATACGATACCATCCACAGGGAGCAAAAATATATAATTATTATGTTATTTTAATATTTTTTTTTTTTTTTTATTGGACATTATAGTTTCTACAGCATAGGTCATTAGCTTTACAGATATATACAATTACATATTATGTACTTTTAAGGTTTTACAATATTAGTGACTTATTTCTATTATTTATCATATGTTTTTTTCTAATTTTGAGGAATGATGTGATGTTTTCTGGTATGCAGTCAGGACCGATGATCTCGTACAGGTTCGATGGTATGTTATGCTTTTTTCTTTCTTCCTCGTTGAATCTGCACTCGGTAAGTAGGTGTTTTACTGTTATAACATATAACATATAGGGTCGTTCCGCATGCGGGTGCAATCAGTTGGTGTTTGGTTGTTGATTAGGTGTCCATGTGTGAGGTGTGTGTGACCAATTCTTAGTCGGGTTATTATTATTTCTGTTTTTCTGGTTGTTTTTGTTGGTGGCCAGGGATTTATATTTTGTTTTATTTCTCTTAATTTGTTTTTTTGGTTTACCTAGTGGTTTTGCCATATGTTTCGAGTTAAAATTTTTATTTGATTTTTGTGTCGATTATTGTGCTGTATTTTTGTTCAGGGGTTTCAGATAATGTTGCATTTTTTGCATGTTGGTCAGCTAATTCGTTCCCGTTTATTTTACAATGACCAGGCCTCCATATGAATTTTACATTCTTGTTTAGGTTTTTTAATTTTTCTATTTGGTTTACGATGACGGTGGCAATGTCATTTGTTTGGAAAATATTTCGGATGCACTATGCAGTTGATGGTACTTAGGGAATCCGTAATACTGATAGGGGTAATTTTCGATAAGTTTTAGTGCTGATATAATGGCGATGGCTTCAGCAGTAAATATTGAACAATTATTTTGTAGTTTATATGTTGTTATTTTTTTTCCAATAATAATGTTCGCTTTTTGAAGTATCAGTATATATGTCTTGTCCAATGAAATTGCTTTTAAGATCATAAAATAGTTTTTAAAAATTTCTGGAGCGGTTTCTTTTTTTTTGTTTTCTGCAAGTTCTGTGTTTATATTGATTTTGGTAGACCATGGTGGTGTTTGCATAGTTGAGTTTCTTATTATATATTTGAAAAATCTAATTTGTATTTTGTGATGATCTGTTTTATATGATCTGGTATTAGTTTTTCGGTGCTATTTCTTGTTAGTCATGCTGCGAAATTGAGTGCTATTTGAATTTTTCGGATCCAGAGAGGGGGTTCGCTCGCTATAATATATATGCTTTCTACCGGGCTGGATTGGAATGCGCCGATGGCTAGGCGTAAACAGTTGTTGTGTATAGGAACTATTATTTTTAAAGCTCTGTTTTTGGCTGATAGGTATACTTCTGTGCCATATTCTAATTTCGACCGTATAAGAGCTTTGTGTAATTGGATTAGTAGTTTGATTTTGGAAACCCATGTAGTGAAATATTATTTTAATATTGTATAAATAAGTAGTAATAATACATAGATATTATTTTTTCAATTAAACAAAAATGTTATAAAAACGTTCATGTAATATATTTTATTGATCAAATCAATCTCATTATATCAACGATATTTGTACAGTAGATTAGTTCTAAGTATATAAGAACAGTATATGAATATTATCATAATATTAATTATTCATTTGTTCGAATAAGGTTATGAAACGTTTTTTCCTCAATAATCACAAATATGTAAACAAATATATTTTATATTTAACTCATATTACAACATAATAGATTGTGCTCATTAGCCCGTTTTATTTATAAAATATTATTACTATTAATTAAAGAATCCGGGTGGTTATGCTTCCAGAGTCTACGACGCCGGACGATGCACAGTGCAAACTACAAATACTTGTGACTGTTGCCAACCACCGCTTTATATTAGTCCTCCGAATTTTTAATAATATTTATGAATAATTTATGCGTAATTTCCAATGAATTAAAACCTATCATTTATTTTTGTTTTTGTTTTTATACCTATCGGCTTTCGTTACTGCAGTACAATTCATATTATACGAAACCATCCTCTATTATGCAATCGGAATATTTATAACAGTATTACAGTATTCATTTTTATCGCTGTTTACTAATAAATAATAATACACCATAACTACTTTTTAACTTAATTGGTTGTTCAAGACTCAACGAATTTAAAATATATGCATATACAGGTAGATGTTATACATATTATCCTAGATATTTATATTATGACGTTCATTGGAACCGGACGCAAGCATAGGCGTGACTGGACTTCATCCGCAGTGGAGTTTTTTAAAGCTTCCTCACAATGAAATATTTATATCATTTAAAAAAAATGTATGTATTACCTATTTAAAATAATAATCTCCATTCTACAGAATTTTTAGAACTTTTAAAGTTTAAATTAAATTCTAGAAACATATAGTGCCAAAAGGAAGCGCTTATCTAGGAACAGATAAAAAAAAAAAGATTAGGATTTTGTAATAATCGATTATATTAATCGACCATAGGTGAAATACGACAAACTTGGTATAACTTTGATACTTTAGAGTTAAATCATACACCTACGTACAAACAGCACGGGGTCCGCGATTTACCGCAGGTAGATTGCCTACCTGATAATACATATAGTGCTGCGAATCAGAATTTTTATTCAGGGAAACGGAAAAATTAAGATACATTTTGAACACCATACACCGAATATTAAATAATGAATTGAAAAAAATTTGAGTCAAATAGAGTTGGTACATTTAACGGGCAACGAAGTGCACGGTATCAGCTAGTAATATATATATATATATATATAATTTATAACTGAATGTTTGTGTGTAGATTAGACCTCTGGGAAAAAGATAGGCTTATTTAAAAAAAGTTAAATTTGGTTATTTTTTTAATCTGATTTTAGTACGGTTAGGTTAGGTTAGGATTTTGTATTTATTGATTATTTAAATCCGCCATAGGTGGAATACGACAAACTTGGTATAACTTTGATACTTATGAGTGAAATCATCCACTTACGTAGAAACGGCATGGGGTCCACGATCTACCACAGGTAGATTGACAGCCTGATAATATAGTGCGGCGAATCAGCATTTTTATTCCGGGCAACGGAAAAGTTGAGATAAATTTTGAACACCATACAGTCATATAGGGTTGGTAAACTTAATGATTGTCGAATCAATAATCATTTAACATAATATAAATGCATGTAAGACTACAAATTTTTTATTTTATGATTTTTTTTAATTTTAACTTTTAACTATTTTTTCCTGTGAAGTGCATTTTGAAGAGAATATTTTGACATTTAAATAACAAATTAAAATAATATTAAGGATAGACAACAAATCAGAATATTTTATTACAGTACCTGTTCTAGTCATTATAACCTGTTAGCAGGGCTATATAAAATGCATTTAGTGTTAACATTTAACATCTAAAAATAATTTGGTTTGTTTCTGAAGTTTAATTGATTTTACTTTAAAGCTGAATTATTAATGTAATAAATAAATTATTATAATAAATTAAAATTTAAGTATATAAATGTAAATACTAAGTAAGGACATCACAGTATAATCTAAATAAATAAAAAAAGACAACTGTTTGACCTAGGTGGGTGGTCTCTAATCCCTACCCTTGAAACTTATTGGATTTGACGTCACTGTGTGTATATCATATGACATATACTTAATATGTATCATTATATTATCATATTATTATAATGTGTATCGACGTAGTGGTGTAGTTTTTATATTATAAGTTAAAACGCATAGTTCTTCTTCGTTATTATTATACAAAAATTCATGCTATAGAATTATAAAAAGTTGCAGTCGCATGGGGGTATTTTATAAAGTCAAGGTTAAAGGGATATTAAATACACTATTCGCATTGTATTGCGTGACAATATAATATCATTATACTTTTAACCTATAGCCACGCATTCGGATGATGATTAAATTATTAGTCAATCGAGAAGTCGCCTGCTATAATATTAAATTATATTATTTTGTTACCCAAGTCCATTTCTTACGTTCGGCGGGTACCAGCAGTATGCATGCTAAAGACTAATTGTGAAGGATCTTTTCCGTAAACGCGGGATCCCACGACTCGTGTATTTGACGAATATCCACGAATACACGAATAATCGGCAAACTACCGACAATCGACGGGAAGGTGGCGAATAACGAATAACGAATATCGAATACCGAATATTCGTACAAGTACTCCATTCCCACTACTCGGCGAGTATCCATATGGTACCACGAATACCAAATATTCGTCAAATACACGAGTCGTGGGATCCCGCCTTTATACTTATACCATTTCTACTTTAAGGGACGTCAGTGTGTCCGCGTCAGTAAATCACCTCAAGTGGGTCACAGAGTATCTGCCGTATATCAACTTTTAATAAATATTATACGTGTTATACGTACCTATATACCACTATTTAAATTGAAAATTCGTTGTAAAATGATGGCCGTTATTAAGAGTGGATATACGGCGGTTACCCTATGACTATAGAATTATATAAATGTATTATTAGATAGTAAGTTCTAAAAATAATCATCAATTAACAAATCGTAATAATTTGTAAATGCATACAAAACACAACCATTTGATTAGGTGAGCGGTTTTTGCCATTGCAGAGATATATTGGATTTGATTTCACTGTACGTCATATTATTGTACATTATATATCATTATATTATCATATTATTATAATATGCATTGACGTTTTCTGAGTACCTCAGTGGCGTAGCGTGGGTTTTAATAAAGTGTAAGCAGAAAAACTAATGTTTTGGAAATGTATTAGTAATTTTACAGTCAACTACAAATGTACACAGCCGCCGATTATCGCCTTATCGGTGATACAAATAATAAACCGGTTGGTACTGTGGTGTATGCAAAATCATAAGTGCTTACAAATTGTATATAAATACGAGCCCCCTCTACGACATTGTACGTAAGCCGTGTCTATTAGCTCACGTAAGCAGTTTCAGAAAATGTTACACGACAGCACAGCGCGTCAATACTAAGGCCCGTTTCACATGGACGCGTATCATACGCGACGTATCGTACGCGCGCGTTTTCAT
>NC_042493.1:125164086-125171586 GCF_005508785.2 Acyrthosiphon pisum
GTCGCGTATGATATGCGTCCATGTGAAAGGGCCCTAGTGTTGATAAAATAAAAATAGATTTTCCAGTTTTTCCACCATCATACACAACGGCCGACAACGATGACCAAAATATGGCTGTGTTCATTAAAATTGCTATCTTATATTCTAAAAATATTATTATTTATTATTTTTATTATTATAGAAACTTAAAAAGAATAGTCTAAGATTTAATTTGAATTGTAATTTGTTATTATGCTAACATTAATATTAACTTATTTTTCCCTTTTTTCAAGTGTAAGCAGGGCTGACAGTGCTTACATGCACGTTACGCCCCTGGAGTACCTATTTACCTATGTCCCTACTCCCTACCAACAAATAAAATTATTTTTGTTTTCGAAACTATGACTTAAGTTTAAGTTATTTTTCTATAATATTATACAAAAGCGCCTGCTGTATAATTATAAATGCTGCAGTTGCATGGGTATATTTAATAAAATGAAAGGTTAACTGGATATGAAATATATTATGGGTATTATTGCGTGACAATAATATTTGTATACTTAAAACATAAAACCGTAGTCACGCATAAGTATGATTATTAAATTAGTCAATCGAGGAGCCACCTGCTATAATATTAAATTAAATTATTTTGTTACCCAAGACTCAGGCATGTAGCAAGACATTTTTTCACATGGGTGGGAACAATTTTAGCCCCTCCCTGTTTTTGTTCCCATACCAGCCCTCTACTTATAGCACAAAATTTATAAAAAATACTACTTTTTAATAATGTATTGTCTGTATTGCAGGTTAAAATGTTTAAGAGGACGGTACACCATGAAGCGTTGTTTCCATCTTACAAATATAAAATATGGCGAAAAACTGTTAACGGGGGAAAGAACTTATATGGCTACATTTCGTATACCTAAGTATATAAAAAAAATAAAAAAATTAGCAGCCCCTTTTGGTGCCTCGCCCAAGTCCAATGTCCATTTCATACGGTCAGCGGATATCGGTTATCACTTAGTGAGAACTACGTTGAGCTTATAGAAATACATTTTTGTGGAAATCCCCAAAAGTGTCAAATGGTAAAGTGGACATTTTTAAGAATATTGTGTTCACACACATGTTGATGTATATAAATCATAATTCAAACCACAGTAGTTTCTATATAAATAATAGAGCCCTTTATAATCTTATATAATATATAAACCATAAGAACAATTTGTACTTCATTGCAATATGTAGTTTTAATTAATATAATAGAGGCATAACGATTTTAAAATTACAATAAATATAATGATAATTAGACATTAATAAATTGGACGGCTTTTAAGAGAAAGAATTTCAGTCAAAAATTGATATTTTTCAGAAGACATATAAAACATTATAAATATGTATATTTTTAATGTTTTTAAATTTTTTATATTTTGTATTTTCTTAATCATATTTAATATGACACAATTATTAAATTTTAATAAGTGTTTTGTTATTTTACTATTAAATATATTTTAGTTTTTATTTATTTTCTTCAAATTATAATGACTTAAGACCTATTGCATATACCAATTTGACTTAAGACCTTTTGCATGTAATTTTATAAGGCATATGCCATTTGTCATAAAAATATTATTTACTTATTATTTCTTTATTTATTAATACGGACAAAAATCCAATTCACAATATATTTGTATAAATAACAATAATAAAATTAAATTCAAAATAATAAGATATACCTAACATAATAAAAGATAAAAATATTTATATATATAATTATAGTAATAGTTATAATAATAATAACAAAAATACATACAATTTTTATAAAAATAATTTAATATTTCCCGAAGATATTAAATATTTATGTGGTCGTACGACGTATACTTCTTAGACGAATGAGGAATATAAAATAAACTATTATTGCGAGCGTAGTGGTTATTGACTTTGAAAATTAATTGACTTAATAAAAATTAATCATCGATCTCGTTATTCAGCAATTTGGTGAGAAAGATGTTGTATGATAATTATGTATTTCTTTGAAAATCATGAATAAACATATATTTATTCATATTCAAAATAAAAATCATAAATTACAAACACACTATTTTATAATAATATTGTATAAATTATACACATTGTTAATATTGTAATATTTATATAAAATAAAATAAGTTATAATTAGTGACTTAGGCCCTTTCTCATAGAAAAAAAAAAAAAATGCTGTATAACGACTTATTACCATAGGAATTATATTTTATCTCGTAAACCAAATCACACATTGCATCTGCAGTTGTACCATTCTGCGCGGCTTGAATTTTCACATAGAATTAATGTATTAAATGATAATGTCCAAAATTGACTTAAGTTTCTCTTAAAAACCGTCCTAAATTCTATACTATAAAAACAAAGCCCGATTGTTTGTAACGCATATATATTCACAACGTTGAACGTATCGTTACCATTTTTTTTACTTTTATACCTGACGGCTGGTGAACGTTTTATTAAAAAAGAAGCATAAAGTTCTTGAAAAATTAAAAAAAAACAAAGTTAATCTATTTACGTATAATTGCATGGGGTATTCAAGTCTGAAAACAAGAAAAAACAACCAGTAAGTGATGTAATTGAGTGATAAATTATAGCTATTTATAAAAAAATATTTCAATTGTAAATATCCAAATCCCAGTTGTGTTAAAGATATCCACCCGTAATTTGAACGACCGTTTTTATCAATCTTAGTTCAAATTGCTTTAAATATATATAACGTATAACGTTTACAATTATTGAAGATTTTGTAGGCCTGTAAGTACCAAATTATAATTCAACACGTTGAATATTGTAGTCTAGATTCATTTTAATGATCTTAATGCAAAACACTCCACCTTGAGAATCGCAATCGAACAAGTTGTAAGATAAACTCATGATACTTGTGTCCTGTGCAAGGAACGCTAAGATATAGGTGGGTATATTAATATGCATAATAAACTACCTGTACATTTCTACAATAAAAAAATGTTGAGGTATACCTACTGGCTATTACTACCATAAAAGTAATAATAATTTTTTTCTGTATAATTTGTGAACACTGAACTAAATAATTTATACTCTATGATTATAAAAGTCACCGTTGAATAATATATGATTGTATCGTATATAAATTAATTATACTGCGTTATTTTAAACCGAGAGGTATAAGAAATAAAAATAAAAAATAAATGATAGGTTTTGAATTGATTGACAATGATGCATAAATGATGCATACATAGTATTAATAATTCGGTTGTCTGGTGTGGAGCAGTTGTTGGCTGCAGTAACTAGTGAGGCGTCGTCCAGAGTACTATGTGGAAGTCAGACTATCTGCAGAGTTTTCTATGAAAATTAGTGTGTTGCCTTAATCCATTTCACATGAACGTGCAGCAGTGTACAACTCAAGTGAACAGCGATAAGTCAACACAACTATTCCTATCGCCCTTGTGTTCGTATTTTACGTAATGTTTTATAAAATCTAAAATCTAAATCTAAAAACTAAAAATAGATTTTTATATAACTGTATACTATTTTTTTTTTTTATAGAAAACGAGGATAACACAATTTTCTTTAAAGGTTTATATGGGTATTGCATGAATACAATTTACGATGATTCAATTATAAGTGACGCACACAGATATACTAATGTTGTCAACAGACGACTGAAATATATATATTATATTATTATTCCTTTTTTTCCAACAGTATATTGATAATATAACGATGGATATTCAAAACATGAACAAACATATTTTCAACATTAAGTTGGCAAGACTCACAGGATTGTATCAGATGTTGGATCCTAACACCATAAAATGTCGGGTTCGAAATATCTATTACGTGGTTATGTCGTGCGTTTTGCTATACATGTGTCTCATCTCGATGATTTTGATGTTCAGTGGACTGTACTACTGGACGGTTAATATACCTATAAGTATTGATTATTTTTGGAAATCTGTAAGCACGTTTTACACAATCTACAAAACGTGGATCATCATACGCCACTCAAACGACATATGGAATTGTTTGTCGATTACGCGGCACGATTTTACAACATTCAGCAACCGGAACAGGCACGTACTGGATCGTTGGCGAGAACGAGTATCGTGGTCAACGACCATTTATGCAATCATCTATACCATGTCAATGGTCGGTTATTTGGTATTTACCTTGGCATTCGATGAAGGTAAAACACCAGTCAAAAACCACGACGGTTCGATTGGTTACTACCGCCAAAATGTCATGAATTTATATTTAATCGTGTCAGACGAAACGTATAACGCACACTATTATACGTTTTACATCATCGAGGCATTATTCGTTGGCTTTTTGGGTTTATTTTTCTTTATATTCGATTTTCTACTGGTTACACTGTGCTTTAGTATGTGCTGTCAGATGCAAATCGTTTGCTCTGCGTTCGAATCGGTCGGTCACAAATCAGTTTGTGACCCTCATTCTCCAATTGGTGAGTACGAATTTTAAGAATTACTGAATAGTATATATGACATACATACTACAAAAATGTATATATATATATACTCCTTATTTGTCGAGTTGAACTGTTTGATGTTTTAAAGCCGAAGGTGCATCCAAGGTGTATTTATGTGACGTATGTGTATCTTTATAATTTTATAATTAATTCTTCGCTAATATAATAGGTTTACGTATTTTTTTCTGTCGTGGTACCGGTTTGCTTACATATTTTAGTTTTAATTCTCTTGAGAGGAAGGGAGATGGGTCACCATGAAAATAATCCTGTTCACAAATAAATTTTATTTAATCACATTTTGTGGTTTTTTTTTTTCGTTACCGTAAATTTATTATTTATTTTAATCCAGCGTAATTCAAACATAATACAATAAAAACATATAAGGGGATTGCATCTCACGTATTTTTCAATAAAAAATCTCATGAAATAATTGCATTTAATTAGTATTTATTTTGAGATTTTTGGGTTTTATATCAAAAAAGTAATTCATACAAAGAATAGTGTTACGTGCAGCCCTTTCAGAATCCAAACGATGATGTAGGTTGAAATAATAATACTGATTTCAAAGTAATAAAATGTGTTTTAATAATTTAGAACAGTCAAATTATGAAAATATAGTAGTAATGTAGAATGATTTCGTGGTAGTAGCGGTGTAGCGGTGCAGCGGTGTATAATGGCTGGTGGCGTGAAGTGACTTCGGTCTTGCTGGTCCTGGTACATCTGCTCAGGCTTTGCTCCTGTCTCCCTTATATATGCTGTTAGCTCCTTTGATCTGGTCAGTAGACGGAACTCGTAGGTGCCTTGGGTGTGGTCGTAAAAGTTGTTGTTGTTGTCGTACTGAAGAAACCACCGTCTTGTGTTCATAGGTTGTTATGGATAAGATTGCTAAATGCTTTTACAAGGAGAACCGCATAGTATGGTTCGAATAAGTAAAAGCGGTTTATAATACCTTCAGTTATACATTCTAATACATGCCCATTACAATAGTCTAGAAGCTTACGTGTTAAACCTTTTTTCAAAATTAGAATCAAACTTCAGGAATATACTACCACTTTTGGTAGTTTTTATAGGTTATGCATAGAAAAATATATTACGTTTTTCTCAATTTATTGACATATTAGTGCGTGTGTGTGCGAGAGTGGCACACTACGGATTCTGAACTTATATACACACACTATAAACGATAATTTACTTCGTACATAACCACACAGCGTAACGAGTATAAGACATCGAAATGCCTATACGCGACTCCTTATTAAATCACCGCCTTCAATCCCTTTAAGCTCGAGTTTCTATAGATAAATATAATATTAATGTATAGTTATAATATATAACATTTCTTATAAAGTTAAAAAGTTCATTTAATATTCTAGTTATATAATTATTGTATAGATTAATTTAAATTACCAATATTACAACCGAAATTGGCTTTCTGTTGGAGTTCTGATTTATACTGTAGTTGAAATTTGAAGATAGCCCATTTAATTTTGCTCTTCTAAACTCAACGTAGGATAGTATCATATCATAAATAGAGTTATAAAACATCGATAATGGATAAATCACAGCATTCAAAAATAATTCTGATCATTTCAGTAAATATAATTGTTGTTATCATTTCATTAAGTTGTTTACATCTTATGACATTTGTAACGTGTTTTTATACTTATATTTAGGACTTCATCAAGAATTTCTTGCTTATTTAGTTTACAACTAAAACTAAATTTCTACGGTTTATGTAAATCTCATGATTCTTTAGAGTGTTTTCTTTGATCAAATTATTATTATAAAAAAAAAAAACATTTTACAACGCTATAAATAAATTCCAAAATTTGCTCATCATTTTAGTATTTACTAAATACTATTTAGTAAACAACTTGAAAATAAACACAATTGTTTTGTTTCTATGTAGATTACACGAATGGAAATACAAAGATAACACCTAATGAACACGATTTGATATGGGATGAATTAAGAACAATTATAATGGATCATCAAGCAGTAATGGAGTAAGAACATTTTTATTTTTATTATCGAATTAATATTAAATAATAAATAGTATTATATTTTAACTGAAAATTAAATCTTAATCAACGTAATCCAGTTTTATAAATAAAAAAATTTATTTTCGGACACTGTTTAATCACATAAATTCATTCTTATGCGAAATACAGACTGAAATAGGAAGATCTGACAAATAAAATAACTTTTGTACTATTAATATTGGATAATACAGTATAATTAAAACTTTTTCTATAATTTAATTTATTGACATATTATATAATATCATATTTTAGATTTTAATATTCCCAATAGTTTTCAAAAGTGCCGGGAAGACAACATTAAAATTAAGGGAAAATGGTAATATTTACGCAAAATTGGTTTTGTAATACAAGATCACTTGCAAGTTTTTATCCCTTATAAGAAATTGCAAATATAATTTTTTTTAGTTTTTTTTCTATAAATTGTATTAAAATGTACAAATTATTTGGTTGTTTAAATTTTATAAAATTTTCAACTGTAATAGCTAAGGGTAAAAAATTTAAAAAAAAATTCCACGTAAATAGTTTAAATATAAAAATTGGGCAAGTGGGTTTCGCTCTGCTGTATATAAAGTTACAAGTTGGTCACTGTAACGGATGGTTAGGTCCATCCGAATTGAATTCAATGATATTATAATATCATTATATAAGAAAAGCGATCGTGAGCGAAGTCAGTCAGCCTATGATATTACCAAGTATATTTGATTATATTATATAATTTTTATAAATTTCTAACTCAAAATAATTTGCACGTTATTGTGAATACTACGTATTTTATCAATATTTGAACTTTAAATGCTTATAAAAAAAAAATTGTGGATTTTTAATATTTTTCATCTGTCTTTGAAAAAATATATTAGGGGCCTTCTATTAATTACCTATTCAAGACTTTTTAAGTAACAATAAAATTTGATTGATTTTTATAGATAAAAACAAAAAAAAAATTGGAAACTGAAATGTCCGTAACAGCTCAAA
>NC_042493.1:125171636-125173245 GCF_005508785.2 Acyrthosiphon pisum
TTTTCACGGTGCTAATGAAAGTTCCTGGAAAATGTTTACTTTTGACTCCCCAAAGTATTGAATAGATTCCTATCAGAAAAAAATACTGTTGAAGAAAATCCAAGCATTTTTGCTGTCCTAAAAGATGATGATAGTCACAAAAAAAAAAAAAAACACACATCATTTTAAATACCTAACCTTATCTTACGAGATATGACTTGACACGGCTCCGCCATTTTTTTTTTTCAGGAAATATAAAGATTTTTTATCTCTATTTAGAAGAGTGATGTTGGTACACATTTTCATTTCGTCAATAACGGTCATAGCGCTTTGGTTTACTTTCATAATGGTAAAATTTACGTAATACTTAGGTTACAATAATATTGTTCTATTAATCTAATATGATTTATTAAACGTGTACCTACAATTATTTAGATGAATGCTATCATAATTGATGTCTTATGATATTTTTTAACAATTTTAGCAATTATTGCTCTTCCACTATATGGTTTACAAGTTATCATACAGACAACAGTTATTAGTTAATGTTGCCGTGCATATTTTGATTATAAATCTTAACTCAAAATGATAAATGCACTTATATTACACGAGTAGTAGCACGACAGTACTACTCTGCGAAAAAAAACCAATCTTATTATTAGGATAACACCTATACTCCGTAGAAAAAAACTATGTTTAATCATCCTTTTTGATAATGTTAATACAATATTAAATTAGGTAAGTATTACAAATTAGCGTTTCACATTATCCACTGGCCATTTTCATATAAAATGTGTATAATATAAATTCGTTCATGTACAGGTTTGCACAGGGTTTGTGAACTAATAGTTAGGAAGTGATAACTTATCTGGAGTAAAATGATTTCAGAGTTTCTCCAACGATTATAGATTTAAGACTTCAGAAGTTATAGTAATAAAAACGTTCTGCTCAACTCCTCCAGTAATGTTTCAAATATTTATGGTTTGTTATTTGTTTGGAAAATTACACGAACAAGTAATTTATAATTCATTATTTTTTTCTTATTATTTATCAATTTATTGTTGATCCGGCATGTATGTCTTGTGAAATGTCATAGTATTACTTACAACTATTTTATACAAATTACTTAACCCAGTTGACATAGTTGACATTTGCATTAAATAGTCCAATTTATTTAAGTACCAAATCAAAATGACCGAAAATATGTTAATAATTATTTATTAAGGGGTTTGCAGCTCCTGTTTTGTCAAAAGTCAAAACTAATGTAGATTTCACGATTCTAACATTAGTTTTATTGGTTATAATGTTTTTCAATATATTTAAATTCCGTATCATAAAATAAACCTTAAGGGGACTGGAGAGGGCTCCAGTCAAAAAAAAAAAGACATTTAGACCAATAACCAAGACAAAACTGGAAGAATTTGGTTCGACAGATTTTAATTTTGAAAACAGATTTTGATTAATCAATAAGTTTACTAGGGAATGATCGAGTTATTGTTAGTGTCATAATGAATAATATAATTAATAATACAAAATAACATATTTCTTCGATAATTTTATTCTTGGATATCACAGGTGAAAAAAAAAATATAAAAAATCGCCGTTTGTTTCTAGCTTATTGGTCTAAAAG
>NC_042493.1:125173345-125177631 GCF_005508785.2 Acyrthosiphon pisum
TCACTTTTTTTCATCAGCTGCAGCCCCCTTAATCATACTAAGTACTCACATGCACAAATATATTATTATTTCAATAAAATATGAAACACTGTATTTATGTTGTTTATAAAAGTAACTTTTAATTTTGCATACATAATATACATATTATGTAGACAACATTAGGTACATAATAAAGTATAAAGTGCTGTTAGTTCTACACGTTTGCAACTATAAAAATTCACGCTTTAGAAAAAGTAACGAATTTGAATTTTATAGTTCTAAGTTTAAAATGAACATTCTATTTTATTTTTCCTTTTTTTTTTTTTATTAAAGAAAGATTCAATAATATTCGCATTGTACAGCAGTAATTGGACCGAAATGGATATGAAATGTAAAAAATTGATATTATTGACAATGAAATTGAATAATGCTAACCAAAAAAAGTTAAAATTTACTAGAACGAGAATTGTAAACTTGGAAATGTTTTTTAAAGTAAGTACTTATATAGTAGTTATTTAATAAGAATTATACAATTTTAATCGAAGGCATTTATGGAACTATTGTATTCTGCAATCATAATCACTGACTACTTAATTTAAGATTGTTTTAAATAAAATAAAATATTATATTAAATAGTGCAATTTTTCCAGTTTAAAGTTGTTTTAGTTTTTAAATAAAACAAAACACTAAAAATGATTTTTTTTTCAATTCGTTATCCTCCCACATCAAAAAATAATAAAAAAAAAATTGTATAAAAGTAAAACCTCAATCCTCAAATTCCGGACCTCATTGTCCTCATTAATAAATGTATATGTATATAATATATACGTAAGAATGCATTCATGGTTTTATAATATACGGTGTCATCTGGCGCTTTTGATAATTGATTGTGTTGTTTTAACTAAACGTCTGAACGGAGGGTTGTTGAATATTATTTATGTATTTCATGTGTCGTGTGTGTACATAAGGAGTGCGTATATATATATATTTATGCAAATCGTATGTATATATGTATTAAACAACCCAACATTCCATAATATTATGGTCCGTTGTCATTAGTTGTCTTGTGTTTTTTTTTTTAAGTTTAAATATTATATATTAAATTATCGTCTTCACAAAATGATATAACTATTACCAAGGTACCTATGAATAAAAATTATTAGGTAATATAAATATTTTGTAAAAAAATCAAATTATTTTGGTAGTTTAAGAATTCCTATAAAAAAAATTAAGTATTTTTTTTTCGAAAGTTATTAATATTTTTTTTTTATTATAGACAATGGGCAATTGCTACACAGTTATTTCAGTTTTAGTAAATCAAATTATAAAACAAAATGAATAACTGTTATTCATGTTTATTTTAAATGAAGTAAATTCATCACCTATTTCTTTAATTATTAGATTATTGTTTAGTCAAATTTAAATGTATTTTAATTATAAACCTAGTTCTTATGATTATCTGAATAACTTATGATATCTAAGCTATAACGTATTTTTGTAGTTGACAAAATTGACAATTATAGTTATGTAATAGTCCACCCAGAGTTTATTGTAAATCATTAAAATACAATTTTGATTACCTAATAAAATGTTTTGTAATTAATGGAATTCCTGTATATAATTCCTGCGTACATTTCGTGTCGTGTGACACACTGTAATAGATGTGTTAAATTGTATTATAATTATGTGCTTAATATTATTGTATACGAAAAATGGTTTTGAGTGAAGACAGTCTGTCAGCCTTATTTTATGTTAATATTGGTACCTACCAAACTAATTAATTTTATATGTGTATATAAAACGCCTGACTGACTGATCTATCAACAAACAGCCCGAACCACTGGTCGAATCTAGCTGAAATTAAGCATACTGATAGCTATTATGACGTAAGGGTCCACTAAGAAAGGATTTTTATAAATTTAACCAATAAAATGGGGAAAAGAGATTGTAAGAACACAACTATGGTGCAATCTATGAAATCTAATTTAGCCTAGAAACCTCTGAAGTTATTTTATTGTTGTCATTTTCATGACAGCTTGATCTAAAAATATTGGTATGATGAAAAAATGGGTAAAAAGATAAAATATGCGTACAATTTTTGGTTACAGTTTGAATTACTTATACGAGGAAGGAACCTTATACAAGACTTTAAACAGCAAAATTTTTTTATCGATAATTACTATTGGAAAAATTCCGAAAAAACATTTAAAAAAACTATAATGTCTATAAATAGCTCAACAATAGTTGAAATAATTTTAAATGTTATATTATATGGATAAATATTCGCTGAAAATGTAATGTATATTTGGTCATTTTTTTGCGGTACGCCATAACAATATAAAATCGATAACCGTAAGGCTGGGTTACATGGGACGAAAAATGTTTTCATATTTACCTTGAGCTATAAATATTGGTTTGATGAAAAATGTCTCAGAAGATAAAATATGCGTATTGCGTATTTTTTTTGCATCATTAAATTACGTATTTTTTCTAAAAATTGTCGGTAAAACATTACTGACGTAAGTTTAACTTGGTACAGTAGTAAATCATGGGTAGGTGTCTCCCAAATTACCCTAAAATTGATTAAATTTATTTACCTCCAGACCGATAAGGTGTACAAATTACTTTAAGGTGATAACAACGTTTACATTTTATTTACAGTATATTTTCCGTTCAATCGACATACAATATATCTACTTCATAGTTAAACTATCATCCGCACAGGACTTAAACCTAATTCTTTAAAACGTTAGGGCTTTTAAGATAATGTGTTACTTAAGTAAATAATTAAACATTACTTACCTTGATTTATACAGCTCTAAGAAACAAGTTAAGTTATTTGTATTATGTGCATACTGCATGAATAAATTGATATGTGAAAACAAATAGATAAATTAGTGATGCTAGGCGATACAAGATTACAATATTTCTTAAATATGGCCAAAGTTAGCCATATGTCCCAAGTAATCCGGTATTATGGTACCAATCATGTGGTCGATGAATGCTACATATAGCTATCATTAATAAAGGTTCTACTTAATAACCTACTTAATATTATTAAAGATTAAATAAAAAGCAAAATTCTCTTAAAAAGGGTTAGTACTGATATTAATCAAAATAATAGTAAGTTCTAAGTCCGTACAAAACATAACCATTGGAACTGGGTGGTTAGGTGGTATTTATACCTTAAAACTTATTGGATTTGACGCCACTGTACATCATAATATACCTGTTTAATATATAATTATATTATCATATTATTATAATGTGCATCGAATCTGTCCGTGAAATTATGTACCTACCTACCGATTATTATTTTTTAGTTTTAAAATGTACAACAAAATTTAAAACGTGTAGTTCTTCTTCGTAAATATTAATTCCATCATTATTCATGCAGTCGGCATGTAGAATACCTACACATTGTATGCAAAATGTTTTGGTTTTAATGTGTTTAGTATTTGTTTTTAGTATCATACTATCATTTGTGATATTATTGTATTATAATTACAGTTTTTTTTTTTTATAACTGTGAACCGTTAAATTTGAAATAAATAAATATTACCTAATATATATTTACATTATTAAAATAACAGAAAGATAAGAGACGTCCTACGTCTTACAATCATGATTACATGTTTATTACCTAACTATCACGCAATCATTTCTCTGATCAGGACTAAAGATTTACACTAAGGGTGACCGTTCTCTGTGTGAAACTAATTCCAACGGTCAATGGACCGTTTTTTAAAATATTTAAATTTACTTATCACAACGACGTGTGAAGACATTTAGGTACAGTTGCTACTTTTTGATAATATTACTTTAATGTCAAATTACAGGATTTTTCTCGAGTACAATAATAACGCAGATACATAATAATAAGACTTCGTAACACAGTTATTCACCAAAATAATATGAAGAAAATAATTAAGCTATATTTGTAAAATAATATAATAATATTATTTCAAAAAGCCGATTGCAATATAGAGTTCTAGATAGGCAGTTTAGGTACATCTCGAGTACTTAACAGGTATCCTAATTTCTAGGTATTCCGTTAACCAACATAGTAATACATGTTTTAGAAATTTAAATATAAAGATTGAGTCTTCATGCTTACCCATCCCTATCATTATTTTCTAATATAAATGGTTATACCAATAACATTTAAAATAAAAATAAAATTTACAAATTGGCTGCTTTGAATTTTTCCAGATAAAAACATAAAAAAATCCTAATGTTAAAAACTGATAAATTTAATTTAATTTATGTTATCCAAATAATAAATAAGGTACCACACAGATAAAGTT
>NC_042493.1:125177731-125182940 GCF_005508785.2 Acyrthosiphon pisum
TACTCCTTATCATCCCTTCTCTTTCTCGGGAGAGCTCATTACTCAACAAATTCTGACTCAAAACACCCGGCAACGAACTCACTACCTAATTGAAAACAACGGTACAATTATTTGTCCAATAAACTCAAGTCAAATTTCAAGAAGCATAAAAGTTAACAATAGAACTTCCAAATGAATCTCTATTACCTTCAAACGGATTTCTCTGGAGAAAACCAAATGTCTTTTAAAGCAAAAATCTATTATTCCTTCTCTCCGCTACTAAAAATACAATCTTGCTACAAATGACCAAGAAAAGTCCGATCTACCGCCTCACTCTTGTAAATATATTTTAACTGTAGATCATTTCTCCTGGTGTTACTCATATTCGTCAAGTCGATAAATTTATCTCATCTCATCGCATTTGTTCATAGCACTACCTGCCTTGCCCACAACTCTTGGTACTATCAATTATTAAAAATCTCTAATATTATAAATTACCTTGTTCTGTTCATGTAAACAACAAAACAGTCAAACACTTGTGACCAAAAACTAATATTCTTTTTACCTACATCGTTAATGCTAAATAAACGAATTGTTTTTATAAAAAAAGGAATCACCCATTGCCTTTATAATAAAAAATAATAAATATTACATTACTTACAAAAAAAAAATACACATGGGTATTTTGTTTTTATAGTTATTCATAGAGGACCAAAATAATTTGATAATTTAACTAGTTGGATAGTAATTATATTATTAGATACCTACTTACTTTAAAAAACATTTCCAAGTTTACAATTTTTGTTGTGGTAAATTTTAATTTTATTTGGTTAGCATTATTCAATTTCATTGTCAATAAAATCAATTTTTTACATTTCATATCCATTTTGGTCCAATTACTGCTGTACAATGCGAATATTATTTCATCTTTCTTAAATAAATAAAAATATTTCAATTAAATTAATGTTCTAAAATCATGGTATTCGCTACTTTTTCTAAAGTGTAGGTTCATAGTAGTCTATTTTAATTGCTATATTATATATGTACAAAAAGTAAATGTTACATTTTATCAAGGCTGGGAATTAACGAGTCAATAAGTTGGAAGTTAAGTTAATTTTAACTTATTACTTAACATTCAAGTTCGGTGTTTTAATTAACTTAACTTTAACTTAAAATCAATTCATATTGTTCTTCATTTTTTCCAATTATATTCATTTTGAATATTTCCATTATCCAGAAAAATGTTTGTTTTAACAGGTTTTTGGTTTAAAATTATTTTTATATGTTTGATAAACATAGACAATAATATCAGAGAAAATATAAGATATATTTACAAAATCTTTTGGTTCATAGTTTTCAAAAGTGTAGAATTAATAAAATGTTATACTTTATAATATAGTTATATTATTATGTTGTCTGAATTATAGGTATATTTTATTTATGTAAAGTTTGAATGTCCCCTTTTTAGACAATACATACAGACTGTATTTCATATTTGTATTGATTAAATCATACTATAGTGCATGTTAGTACATAATATTGCATTTCAATTTACTTGATCGTGTATGTTGCCAAATAAATAACACAACATATATATTTGAAACAATGCTGATGGAATTATACAAAACAGTTTTTTTACTATAACATCCGATGTCTTAAATCTTTCATCGTTGGAGAAACTCTGAAATTATTTTACTCAAGATTAGTTATCAGTTCTTAATTTACTTCACAAATACTGTGCACTCGTGAACCTAAACGGATTTAATATTATACTCTTTTTTTATTGAAATGGGTAGTGAGTTATTTTAAACTTATATTGCGTACTTTAATGATTTAATATTTTAGTAACATTAATATAAATGATAAAAAGAACTAGTTTGGATTAGGTACCTATTATGCAGTAAGTTTGGAAATAGTTTATACTATAAAAATAATATGTCTTAAAATAATTTGTTTTTTTCATTGCAGTGTAGTACTACACTCAAGTGATACAAGTGAATTTATTTTTGAAGTTAATATATGTAATCCAAATATGCACGACTGTAAAAATCAGAGTCTGTATGATAACTAAAAAAAATATTATGGAAGAGCAAATATAGATTTATAGATTCAGAAACTATCATTAGATATCAATAATGATCTCATTTTTCTAAATAACTTTAGGTACACGTTTAATATTAAATAATTTTAAATATATAGAAGAATATTATTGTAATCTACGTATTACGTCCATGTTACCATTATGAAAGTAAACCAAACCGCGATGACCAAAAACGACGATACGAAAATGTGTGACAACATCACTCGTCGAAATAGAGTTAAAAAATCTTCATATTTCCTGAAACAAAAAGATCCGTGTTAAGTTATTTGGCTTAATTTAAGATAATGACTTCACACATTCGTCACTCAACCTTTTAAAAAGTGGAAGCACCACTCAACCTTTCATATATCATGTATCAGAAAAAGTTATTTATTTCCATACTTATTGTATTATACTATATAGTATTATAATCTACAGAAACTTTAAAATAAAAAATGTATATAATAATTATCTCCATTACACTTTATGTGTATACGTCCTTTACATCCGAGTTCTGAGTTTTATTTTGAAAATATATTATACGTAATAGAACAGATAAGTTACCCGAATAATGAAATAACTTTTGTTCTTACCAATATTTTTAATTAAATTCTTTTTATATCATTAACGGATGCAAGGTACCTGGGTGCTAGGGTATAAATTTTTTATTTTTATTGTATAATAATGAAAAAAAAATTACATCTGATATAACTTAAAAAAAAAAATAACCAATAGCAAGGCTGGGCATTAACAAGTTAAGAAGTTATAAGTTGAGTTGTATTAACTTATTAACTTAACTTACAAGTTTCCTATTTTAATTAACTTTATCCTTTCAGACCCAGGGTACACTATGGTGTATCTTTTGTTTGATTTGATAATATCAATAGGCGGTTAGTATTAAATAAATGATAATAGCACATTTGAAGAAAAACTTACGAGGAGTTCATAAATATTGATTAAATAGCTGTACTTTATCTGAATTCATATGAATCTACGTTAACATAAAATCGAATTATATTTTTTTTAATATTCACAATTAAATTAATTTTGAATTTTCATGTTATCTAAATATTATTTAAAAAGTTAAGTCATGAGTTCATAGAATATATAAAATATTATGAGAAAAAAAGGTATATTTACAAAGAATTTCTTACTTGTTTTTATAAAAAATAACTAATACCTATGTCGTTTAAATTGAGTACTAATTAATAATAATATAGGGGTAACAAATTAACATAAAATTTATTTAGTCGTCCGTATTAGGATACCCGATATGTAGGTAAATATGATTTTTAGAAAAATGTTATATTAAAAACATTTACTTAAGGCATGTACATTTTTTAAAATCATATTCCTGTACCATACATAATATTACTTCTAGTAATAATGTATTATTTGATATCTATTGAAATTAAATCATTCTAACATTGCAGAAATCTATAAAACATTATCATTTTCAACACTGCGGTTGGATAAGTAATATTTTAATAAATATATCAAATAATATTATAATCATTAAGTTTTACATATAATATTAAAGTAATTTAATTGATATTATATTTAATATAAGATCATGGTCCCCTTAATTATGTGGCTGACAACGTTTTAGAAAAATTTGAAATTTTTAGACAATATTATTGAAACGTTTACTATAATATTACTATTAATTATACAATATTTTGATAAGATTTTTACAATATGTAATTGCTGTCTGGGTATGTTATATGAATATATTTTTTTATCTAAATTATACATAAGTTATAAATTATTATTTACATAATCGTAATCGTTTCCACCACCACCAACGTAGTTATGTTATGAAATGTGGTGCACACTATTGGAACGGTTGGTTTAAGAATTTCGATAAAAGTTTATTACCTATTGTGGTAAGTAATTTTTATTTTCAATATACCTATTGTTAGCTGTATATTAAAATTGCATGTGTATTTTATGTTTCCTTAGTTAATATATTAACTTGAAAAGTTAATGATTATTTTCTTGCGTTTTTAGTTACAAAGATTAATTTTTCTGCTACAGTATATTACTATTTATTGTTAAAAATTTAAGAAAAAAATATAAATAATTCTTACTTCATAACCGCTTGATGATCCTTTATGATTGTTATTAATTCATCATATATTAACTCGTGAAAATTGGGTGATATCATTATATTTTCATATGTGTAATCTACAAAGAAACAAAACAATTGTGTAAATTTTCCAGTAGTTTAGTAAATATTAAAAGATTGAGCAAGTTTTGAAAACGATAACATCGTTGATTTTTTTTTTTTTTTTAATAATAATATTTATTTGACCAACAAATACATACGTATAAGTATGGTTTTAGTTATAAACCGAAAAAGAAAATAATTCTCAGAAGAATTCCTTAATATAAAATTAGAATACATAACAAAACATCGTAAGATGAAAACAAAATTATGAAATGAAAACAATTATTTTTACTGAAATGTTAAGAATTATTTTTGAATGCTGCGACTTATCAATTGCAATTTTATAACAAAATAAAATTTTCTAAGAAAAATACACCAGTACACCACTATTCTACGTTGAGTATAGAGGACAACAACTAAAGGGGTTCCCTTCATATTTTTATCATAGTCTAAGTGAACTTTTCAACTGTATAAGACGTATTATATATTATTACTATATATTGATATCCAGCAATACGGTCGTGGCGCGAGCTAAGTAAAAAAGAAATAACTGCGCGACGGTGTGTGTATAGTATATTGAAGCAGGAGTTGACTATTTGAACTGTGTAAAATAAAGGTAAATATGTTATACGACATAACTAATTTTAAATGCATCAATTAACTCCTAAAAAACTTTAAAACATCATAAATATTGTGTAAAACTAGATTTTGTAAAAATCATAAAAATCGTACGTTTAAAAATCAAGTTATAAATGAAAAAGTGCGAACTTTTTAATGGAAATTTATATTAAAGTCAGAATCACGGTAGCCGACGACGTCGTCGTCGCATCAGCGTTGCTTTTGACACCAACAATATATTACCATTCTTATAGATTATTGTGTAAATACTCAATATTTAATAAAGATAAAAATTAGTGATTTCTCAAGAAAATCCCTTAGTAAACTACGTGTAAAAATGGCCTGGTAAAAAAAAAATGTAA
>NC_042493.1:125182990-125188403 GCF_005508785.2 Acyrthosiphon pisum
AATTACATTAGGTAGGTATAATAAAGTAGTAGGACGATTTTACGCATACTCCCTTCAAGAAAATACAAACTCACAATTGTAAAACACTCACAAACACACATATATGTACATTTACTTATAGTCCCTCTTAAATCAACACCTGTACACAAACACATATCGAGTCGTCGAGGGATATTAGGTCGTATAACGGGCCACTGAATAGTCGTCCCTATAAAGGACACCAGCAACCGGTACTACCAGCCGCGTCCGCTCATTCACTGAAATAGGTCGTCAACCCCGCGTGTTTATTTTACACTACGTATTTTCTTGCCATATTTTTGTTAATAATCATTACTCCACTCAACCTCTGTTGCTTCCCTTTTAAAATCTTAATTTCTCCTACTACATAAGAACTCCGTACACCGGATACGAGCTTAGCGTAGTTGCTATACATATCAGCTCTTTATATTATTATTGTATTACAATTGAATTATGCTGGAATTGACAAAAAAAAAAATAAATTGTAAAATAATAAATTTGAGCTGTTGAAAAAAAATAGGTCTGACTATTAAGTCGTATCAGGGACTGGAACCTCTTGAATTTATTGGTATCGTTTCAAAAATAAAATAAAAGTTCCGGTTTGATTCTGGTTTTTTGATAAAAAAACAATATTGGTATCAGTTCTAAATAATTTCGGTACCGGTTCCAGATAATTTAGGTACCGAAAAGTATAATTATTATAAATACCTCTCCGGAATGTGGCTATAATTAATAGTATGAAGAATATTTGACAACTTGTATGATTATACATAATTTATACTCAAACAGTATTATTCAAACATTCAATTATGATAAATAATATTATTTTATTGTTGAACCTCAAAGAACCTATTTAATTATAAAATGTCCACTTTAGTTCTGTTACTTTATTTATTAAAATAAAGGGTTCAGTTCCGGTTTTGATTCTTAATATTTTAAAGGCTTTGGTTCTAGAACCGGATAATTTAGGTTCAGTTCCAGTCCCTGGTACGTATACACTACATCCTATTATGTGTACCTTAAAATTTGTACTCACCAATCGGGGAATGATGGTCATGAAGTGACTTGTGTCCGACCGACTCGAACATAGAACAAATAATTTGCATCTGACAGCACATACTAAAGCACAGTGTTGCCAAAAGAAAATCAAATATAAAGATTAATAATCCTAAGATGATGCCGAATAATGCCTCGATGAAGTAAAACATATAATAGTGTGCGTTGTAAGTTTCATCAGATACGATTAAATACAAATTCATTACGTTCTGTCGGTAATGCCCGATTGAACCGTCGTAGCTTTTGCCTGGTGATTTATTTTCATTAAATGCCAAGGTGATAGCACAGTAACTGACCGTCGCCGTGAAATACATTGTCGCATATATGGTTATGAACCACGCCAAGCGTTCTCTCCAACATTCCAGTATATGTCTTTTCCGGTTGGTGAACGATGTAAAATCAAACCGTGTAATCGACAAACAATTCCATATGTCATTCGAGTGGTGTATGACGAACCACATCTTGTAGATTACGTACAACGTGGTTTCTGCTTTCCAAAAATAATCCATACTTATAGGTATATTGACTGTCCAGTAGTACAGATTACTGAGGATAAAAATCATCAAGAAGAGACACATGTACAGTAAAACACATGCCATGCCAATGTGATAGATGTTTCGACCACGATATGTTACTGTTTTAGGATCCAGCATTTGATACAGACCTGTCATTTTGGCCAACTTTATGTTAAAAAAATGATTCTTCTCGTTCCGAAAGTCCATCGTTATATTAGTAATATACTGTTGGAAAACAAGGAATAGTATAATATATTTTTCAGTCGTCTATTTACCACTTTAGTATATCTGTAACTAAAAAATAATTTGGAAAATTTTGAGATTTTGATGAATTTTGTCAAAGATTGGACTTTAAATACATATAATAGATAATCGTAAATCTTCAAAGATGTTTGAACTGCTATCAAAAAAACATACAGCAGAAATCTAGAATTATATTTTCACCTATTTTACTATTTGAAAATTTTTTTAATCGAAATTCATTGAAAAAAAAATTACAAAAATTAAAAATTTCTCATGCTCTATATGTATAGCTTAAAAATAATCAAAATGGCACACAAGTTTTTTGACCATTATCAAAAAAAATAATTCACTAGAGAGCATCATTCATTTTTTTATGAGCGTTTGATCTAACGTTTTCCACAATAATAGTTGATATTCAGAGGTTTTTTGATTATAAATTTAAATATTTATACAAGTATGAAAGGATGATACACCATCTTCACTCAGAATAGCTTTTGCTACTGAATTCAAATCTAATGATACCATCCCATAGACATATACTTGACAACTTCTTTAGATCAGATCGGTACTCACTTTTGAGCCATTTTTATTGTTGTTTATAAACAGTCAGCACACTTTTTATACCAGAAAATATGATTAAATCATCAATCTTAGAATTAAGTTTTAAAAGTAAATTGGATTTTAAAATATTTCGTAACTTTTAAAAATGATTGGGAAAATTTACTAACAAAACTCGGCAATATGGAAATATTTATGCAACATCAATTTTTTACTAGACTGAATTACTTTTTACGTTTTAAGACGAAAAATTAAAAATAATTATACATGTATATTTAACTTTTTCTTTAAACATGGACATACCATAGTATAGTATAGTATAAAAAAAATGAATGTCGTGCACTGAAAAATCACATAGCCCATTAAGCTAACAATGCAAATAATTTATTAAATTGTTGATTATATACTACATTTAATTGGTCGATTTCTTCGGGGATTTTATAGAATATATTTAAAGAAATTTTAACTAAAATAGATTGATAAAATGTAATTTTTCAAATTATAGATTAATATTCTTAAAATGTATAGTAGGTATCAATATTTTAAATGTAATTATAATTTTCTTACATGTTGATGTTTTTAGGATAAAATAATCACTTATAATAAATAAAAAAAACTTACCAAATGAAAAACTCAACATATACTATTAAATATTTTGAAATAACATTATACATATATTTATAATTTATAGACGTTTTCATTGTAATAACTGTACAACATTATTATTTTTCATTTAAAAATTGAAATGAAACATTAAAAATAGTATATAAATATTTTCAGGAAACATTTAAAGCGGCCAAAATGTAAATTAATTTTGCTTTAATAGTAATGGTAAAACCATTTAGTTAAGTTAAGTATTTTATTATTTAATATTTAATCAATATTTCTATTTAAAACTATAAGTCATGTAACACTATATAGCTGCGAAAATTGGCTTTCGCCACAACATCATACAAAAGCTAACGGAACAGATTGTGGTGCCAATTTTTGCTCACCTAGAACCTCTGCCGTAAGTCTAGTATACTCAGCGGCCAAATACTGCTCACCAGTATGGTTGAATAGCGCACACACAAAAAAGATTGATGTTCAACTAAATTGCTGCATGCTTTTCATCCATATAATATATATTTATAAACATTATGAAATTAGGTAAGTATTGTAGGTATATAAGAAACATACCATAATAAATAAGGTAAGTACCTGTTAAAAAAGTATCAAGTTCAAAATATTTTCTTACCATTAAATAGTGTGCTATTTGACAATCAGCGTATGCGCATAATATTTCCACATTATGTACTCCAAAAAGTACGTAAGTCACTTTTAATTTTATTATATTAAATATTATACAGGCACATGAGATACCCAAACAAAACTGATTTTTCCTATCTCTGGTGTGAACTAAATATTCATCATAGCCATTCCTATAGAAATCATTAAATCAAAAGACCATTATCAATAGATAGGTATTGCAAATTTTTATTGATATTGGGCAAATCAAATCTGATAAAAATGTTCACAAATTTCACAATTTTCAACGATTTAGAATTACAAAAATATAAAATATACAATTATTATTTTTAAGGATACATTTACGTGATAAATTATCAAAATGTCGATAATATTAGTTTTTGGCTGACGTATTCCAGGTCCCAATGTGATATTACTTAAAGATTAATTGAAATATGTCTTTTTAAAAAATATGGCGTTGACAACTATTAAACTTTCTTTGGGGTTATGGTAGGAAATCAAAATGTTAATTTAGATATAACACCATATTTTTCTAATTATGTTAAATATGCGCTGATAACAAAAGTAGATGTTAAATGTACTTCTTCTAAATATTTATAAACATATTTTAAGTAATATTTGATACAGTTTTCAAAAACACAATTTAGGAATGTATATAATATAATAACTACACACAGTAATTCAGAAAAACAACATAATATTTTAATTTTTAAATACTTTTTTATATATCTTTTTTTTTTAATACTTTTTATATTTCCGTAATTCTTGTAGGTACATAATATTATTATTTATTTAAGGACCTATTTCCATATTTTTATGGACCACAACAGTTCAAACAGTTGTATAAGACAGACGTACCTATGAATTATTTGATACTCAACAGTAAAAACATCTAATTTAAAAATAATTAATGAATAGATAGAATGATATTCATATTATTTAGACACTATATATAATTTTAAATCAAAACAAATTGATATTATTTTACAAATAAGTAATATTTATCATATTATAATATATTTTGATTTCGTAGGCTTTATACTTGTACAATATATTAGTTTACTAGCTGATACCGTGCACTTCATGCCCATTAAATGTACCAACTCTATATGACTCAGTCTTTGTTCAATTCATTATTTAATACTCGGTGAATGGTGTTCAAAACTTATCTTAACTTTTCTGTTGCCCGGAATAAAAATTCTGATTCGCAGTAATACATTATCAGGTAGGCAATATACCTACAGTAGATCGTGGATCCCTAGTTTGTACGTAAGTGTATGATTTACTCTAAAGTATCAAAGTTATGTCAAGTTTGTCATATTCTACTTATGGTGGATTAATAAAATCAATTAATACCTTAACCATTTTTAAATTAGCCTATCTTTTTTCCCAGAAGTCTAAGCTACCCACAGACATTAATTTATATACATATAAAACATGTACATTGACAAAAGATAATAATACAAATCAACAAACATGTCTGATTAACCAATAGCAACCAATATATTATATACTATTATTATTTTAATCTGCAACAATAAACTAAAATTTTAATTTATTATTTAGTTTATTTTTTTCTGGACAGGTTGTCCCACTGATGTATTAATGAAATCCAGATTTCCTACTTTTCTGGTGGAGTTTCCTTAAATGTTCTTTCCTAAGAACCTTCTCCGTGATATACTCTTTCGTTTAAAAACAAAAATCAAGAAGATCTGATAAGTAGTTCCAGAGTTAAGCCTTTCTGGAGATTTTCTTTTCACCTTTATATAGTTAGA
>NC_042493.1:125190825-125191853 GCF_005508785.2 Acyrthosiphon pisum
AAATATTTTGAAAATTTTATCGTGTATAGAAAATGGAAATGTAAACATTCAGTCAAAATTTCATGCATCCACGGTCATTTTTTTTAAAGTTACACCAAAAACCAAAATCGATTTTCTCGAAAACAGATTTTGCGTAAAAATTCCCGTTTTTCCTTAATTTTTCTTTTGTTTTTCCCGGCGCTTTTGAAAACTACTGGGAAATTTAAATTTTGACCTCCCCAATGCACCAACGATATTCACTTTCTGATCGAACAAGATACTGAAGTTGAAAATCGTAGCATTATTACTACTTATCGTGTACACAGACACAAAAAAAATAAAAAAAAAAAAAATAAAAAAAAAATAAAAAAATAAAAAAAAAAATAAAAAAACACACATCATTGTAAAATCAATACATTCATCGTTCCACTCAGAATCTAAAATGTAATACAAGATTCCTTATAAGCATATCTACCTTTATCAAACAAAAAATATCTATAAGAAAGTCAAATTAAATTTTTATGATCGTTTGAAATTCAAATTTTTACAACATTGGATATTCACTCGATTTCTCATGTAGCGATTTCCTTATTTATTGTAATTCAAAAACGAATAACTGCAGATACATGAAAATTTTACTGAATGTTTATATTAGCATTTCCTATGCACCATACAATTTTGAAAATATTTTGACTCTTTTTGAGCTGTTTACGGACATTTTCAGTTTTCAATTTTTTTAGTTTTTTTTTCTATAAATATCAATAAAGTTTTATCTGTTGGGCCAAAAAGTGTATAAATTTAATACAATGCTCCTGATATATTGTTACAATATCAGTTGAAAAATATTAAAAATACATAAGCACAATTTTTTTTTATAAGCATTTAAAGATCAAATTTTGACAAAATTTATCAAATTTTAATTTGAAAAATTATTTTGTAGTTAAAAATTTATAAAATGTTCAATTTTTGTATCTAAGAATTAAAAATTTAAAAAAAGATTCCACGTAAGTAATTAATTCTGTTACCAAAAAATCTAAAAAATACATTTA
>NC_042493.1:125192897-125198495 GCF_005508785.2 Acyrthosiphon pisum
GATAATTTTTCAACTACCAGTTACCAGTATTTATAAATACTGAGTATCGACTGTCGACTAATATTATATAAGATTCCTTCCTCTTATATGTAGTTCATAATATAACTAATAATTATTTTAAATGATAGAAAACACTGTATTATTATAGTAGTAGGATAAATTAGTTTCATAGCAATAATATCATAAAATATACTTCTCAATATAATATGTATGACAAGACGATGAAAAAATTGTAAACAATTATAATTTCATCTTAATATAATAATATATGTAACATGATTATTATTTAAATAAGAAATTTATATTATAATATAATGTGTATTTAGCCTTAAAAATATTTTTAACATGGTTTTAATTTGTAATTTTGGTTTATTATTTGTGTTATTATGCCTATTAATTTAGTATATTTTATTAAACATGATGCGCCTACTTGTCTTGTACGTGAATGTCATATGCGCTGAATAATTGTCGTGTTCTAAAATGACTTTATTATGCTTTATTGTCGAGGATCCCAAAACAATATAATAATAAACATCATATCTTTATGATTTACAATAAACTCTGTATGAACTACTCATAACCATAATTATCTATACATGTTAACTACAATAAAACATTATAACTAAAAAGTTAGGAGTAATTATTTAGGTAATCATAAGAACTAGATTGTTTGCTAAAAAATATTTAAAATCGACTAGACAATAAAATAATAATTAAAGCAATAATGAAATGAAAATAACTACATTTAAATTAAAAACGAACAAAACTTATTCGTTCTTAGTTTTCAAATAATTTACTAAAACCGAAATAACTGTGTAGGAATGACCCATTGTATGCAATAAAAAATAAAAATATTAATAATCGCTTCCAAAAAAAAAAGGTTGATTGCATTGTGGTGGAGTATATCGGAGGTGTTGGAAGTTTTTCCATCGTCCCTATTTGGTCCTCGTACAAGAAAGTGTATTATTACAGTATTTGATTTGAATACAACGATTGCATTCGATAACAAAACGATTCTGAGCAGAGGATTAGTGTAACAATTAGTAATTATATGTAGTAATATATATATATTTATATATAGAAATTAGTATGTTTAATAAATAATATTATTTAATTTAGTTTTATTTTATTATTATGTTATATCATATATTAGTATATTACTATAATTATATAATTAATTTATAATATATTTTATTAAATTGAAAGAATCTTAAATTTATACGTTAGGGATTATGATTCCAGAATAATGTAGTTCCATAAATGTATTCGACTAAAATGTTTTAATACTAATTACATTATTATTATTTTAGTACTTACTTTTAAAAACATTTCCAAGCTTACAATTTTTGTTCTGGTAAATTTTAACTTTTTTTGGTTAGCATTATTCATTTTCATTGTCAATAATATCAATTTTTTACATTTCATATCCTTTTTGGTCCAATTACTACTGTATAATGCGAATATAATTTCATCTTTCTTTAATAAATAAAAAAAGTTTCAATAAAACAATGTTCTAAAATCATCGAATTCACTACTTTTTTTAAAGTGTATAGGTTCATATTATTATGAAAATTGTATTATTAACAGTATTTTATACTTTATAATGTACCTTTGATGTCTATATTTTATGTGTATGCAATTTAAATGTAACATTTTCAATTTTTATTGAAGAAATAATATATTAGTGCATTTTAGTACATTGTATGATTAATACCTAATTATTAAAATATTTTCATTTTTCGGTAATTTTGATATGTATCATAAAGAAATTGGGATATTAATGCAAAGGCCAACTATGTTCATTGGAATAATACCATAATAGTTCACAAGACATACATCCCAGATCAACAGTTGATAAATAATACTAAATAAATAATGCGTTTCAAATTACTTTATCGTTTATATTGCCAATTAAATAACACATCATATATATTTGAAACAATCTTGATGGAATTAAGCAAAACATGTTTTTTACTATTAAATCCGAACTCTTAAATCTATCATCGTTTGAGAAACTATGAAATCATTTTACTCCAGATTTATTATCACTTCTTAACTTAGTTCACTACTGTGCACACATGAACATAAACTAATTTAATACTGTACTAGTTATGTATGAATATGATCAGTGGATTATTTGAAACGATTAATCACAATGCATAATTTAACGATACATTATTTTTATTTTTATTAACAAAAAGGATTTAAAAAAAAATTTTTTTTTCCTAAGTCCTACATTTTATGCAGTATTTACTGCATAAATGTAAAAAAACTATTAACAATATGAAAAAATTATGTCATAGCATAATTTGTTTTTTCATTGCAGCGGAGAACTGCATTCATGTGACGCAAGTGCATTTATCGTTTTTAGTTAATATTTGTTATTATAAAATAAGCACAACTGTAAATACCAAAGTCTATATGAAAACTTTTTTTAACATATAATTATCAATAATAATCTCATTCATCGATATAGGTACACGTTTAATATTAAACCATATTAAATATATAGAACAATATTATTGTAATCTAAGTATTACGTAATTAATGTAACCATTATGAAAGTAAACCAAAGCAAGATGACCGAAAATGACGATACGAAAATGTGTAATAACAGCACTCGTCGAAATAGTTTTAATAAATCTTCATAAAGTCTGAAAAAAAATGGCAGTGCCTTTTTAGGGAAGTCATTTGGCTTAACTAAAGGTTAGGTTAGGTGAAACTGGAGTAATAATGGTCCATCTGGTCCAAACGAGACGGAATTTTATTTTCAAATGAATTGGTTTAATAAAATTGTTTTGATCAATTATTTTCTTAACACATGTTAATGTACCATTGTAAATTGGCCTACCACAAGTTGTACAATGTATAATGACAAAATCGTATGAGATTTGAAATAATTGCAGAAATGGGAAAAACCTAAGCAAAAAATAAAAAATTTTACGGATTTACTACAAGTTTTCGGGATTTATGTGAGTCGTATTTGTTTACACTTTGTTCACATTGTTAACTTGTCGTATACTCGCATGACTAATTAGTTGTAGCGTTATTGTATTATACGAGTAGTTATCGGTTTTAACGGCATGCATGTACTATAATAAATATTTTATTACGATATCCCGTGCTCCATACGGCTATTATCAAGTGTATTATTCACGACTATATATTTAATCGTAGTATTATTTCATATTTCCAAAAGCAACAAAAGTAATATAAATTTTTTTATACTATAAATATTGTTTTTGAACAAACAATATTAATTTTTGCGTGTGAAACTGGAGAGCTGCAACTGACCCTTGGGTTATACCAATACCATTTAAAATTAAAATAATATTTACAAATTGGCTGCTTTGAATTTTTCCAGAAAAAAAAAACATGAAAAGCAGGTAAGTGGATGTCTCTCAAGTGGGTCATTGTATAATGGGTTGTAATAGACTTGTATTCAACGATATAATATCATTGTATAAAAAAAACGATTCTGAGCTGAGACGGTTTGTCTGTCTGGATATTTTATATTGTTATTATTTATTTTATCATGTAAGTTGAATTAATATTATTATAATATTAAAATTTTTAATTCGTTTCTATGGTGATAAACAAAGCATGGTTAGAAATTGAAATCCCATTTTTAGCGTTTTTTCGTAATTTTCCGGTGGTTTTTCCCGTGGCATTAAATAACTATTGAGAAAATCGAAAAAGGATCTATCTAAAGTACCATCTTGATCCAATTTGCTAAAAGATAAGGTACTATATGTTGAAATCGAAACTCTCCTTCTGGAAGTAATTTTGTATACAGGATATAAAAAGAAAAAATAATAAAAAAAAATAAACACCATTGTAAAAACAAAAGTTTCCTCGCTCCGCTCAGAATCTAAAACTGATAAATTTAATTTAATTTCTGTTATCCAAATAATAAATACGGTACCACACAGATAAATTTGTTCCCTATGCGTGGCGGAATTTTGGTAATTCTACTATATAATTACCGAAAGAATGGTTCTATCCCGAGAAAAACAGTTTTTTGCTATGTTGAATAATATTTGTAAAACGGACACAACGCATGCGGCTATCACGTTCTCACGTTTCTCTAAAAAACTACAGCTAAAGTTTAATCGCCTAGTTCTTACGCAAAATTTCATGCTATATAATTATAAAAAGTTGCAGTTGCATGGGTATATATTTTATAATATAAAAGGTTAAAGGGCTATGCAACATATTATGCGCATTATATTGCGTGACAGTAAAACTTTAAAACTGTAGCAGTAATCACGCATACGTATGATTATTAAATTAGTTATTCGAGGAGCCACCTGCTATAATATTAAATTACATTATTTTTTTACCCAAGTCCATTTCATACGGTCAGCTGATACCAGCAGTATGCATGCAGTCGGCATGTATAGTAAACCTACGTATTTTATGTAAAAGTTTTTAATAATGCATATTTATTTTTGTATTATAACTTGCAGTTGAAGACGCGCAATGATTAACCACTGGTAAGTGTGTTAAATCACTTTTGTGTAAATTATGTAACCTAGGTGCTTAGTAAGTTATTATTAAAAAAATGGCTATAATTTCGTAAAAAAATAAGTAAAAATTGCAATGAAAAATATATTAAAATTACATAAAAAAAACATACAATATAATAATATATATCATTATAATTTTTAATCGCTTACTTAAATAGCATGATATACATTAAAATATTACAGAATAATAAAATAGTATTATAAAGATAAATATTATAAAAAAAAACATTTTAAAATTAAAATATATAGTTACTCGTATACATTTCTAAACAATTGAGTTCTTAAAAATTGTATCGTCTCTTACTTAAAGTATGTTTGAATATATTATGAAAAATTACATTCAATATCTACACTTGCTGTCAGTGCATATTAAAAAAAACTATAAAAATGTTGGCGTTAAATCTAAATTATTAACATTTTGATTTTTTGCCATAACCCCAGAGTAAGTCTTAATAGTTTTATTTAGAGGTTTGTTTAGGTATCCCAAGTTCCTACCCGTGCAATATTTAAGATAATACCATTGATTATCGGTAACAACAATTAGTATTATAGAGAATTTCGTTAAATTTAATTTAGAACATTTGCTTCTAATTTGGTAACTTTCAAAAGCGCCCGAGAAAATCAAAAGAAAATTAAGGAAAAACCAAAATTTTTACGCAAAATCAGTTTTCGAAAAAATTGATTTTGGTTTTTGGTGTAACTCCAAAACAAATAAGCGTTAATAAATACATTTGTCACTGAATGTTTACATTAGATATTTCTATATGTCATACAATTCCCAAAATATTTTGGATTATTTTGAGCTTTTAACGGACAAAAATATAATGATGATAAAAATATTATTAATATGAGAATATTAATAATATTTTATAAAATATTACATGAGAAAACGAGTGAATATCCAATGTTGTAAAAATTTAATTTGACTTTCTTATAGATATTTTTAGTTTGATAAAGGTAGATAATCTTATAAAGAATTTTGTATTACATTTTCATATCTTACATTTAAAAAGGAAAATTTGTTATGAATTTCTAACTCGAAATAATTTCCAAAGTTTTCGTGATTTTT
>NC_042493.1:125198911-125206874 GCF_005508785.2 Acyrthosiphon pisum
ACAACTTTAAAGGTCAAAGTTGCTTGAAAAAATGCACATAATTCAAATCTGAACTCAAAAATAGGAGGTGCCATTTAAAAAAAAAAAATATTTTGTTGCGCATGCGCAGAATTTTTTTAAAAAAAATTAAGATTTATCAAAAATAAAAGTAATTTTATGTCCTTTACGCATTACAAAAACCCGAATTGTATACAAGGTCATGTGTTCAAAATATTCCGTGTTACCTTTATCGTTGAACACACGTATACCTAAGTAAATTTATTATTAATATGAAATAATTTATTTAGATTATAGTCGATTCTAAAAAAAAACATGTCCCCTCAGTAGATCATAATCAAAAAAAGTTTGGCCGCCCCTGGTATATAGTATAACTTGACCCTTGTACTAAATATGCATTTTATGAGAGATAACAAAAACAGTTGAATTAGTTTTTCATGTTTATTTTTTTATTTTATATCAAGAAAAGGTGGTCTATAACACTTTATACTTTTTTCCAACCAATTTTTAGAGCTGTTTAAATAGTTTTTAACAATGATTTAATACGCTATAATAAGACCTACTACTTAATGATTTGTTTAGCACCATTAGAAATTTTCTACCACTTTCCTATCTTAAATGAGATACAATATTACGATTAATTTACTTAAAAATATATTGATATTTAAAAAAAAACTCCTTCAATTAGATAAATTTTTTTAAAATCAAAATTGTTCTTATAATCAAATTCAAAAATTTTCAGCACATTTAAAAATAAAAAAAATAAACGTTATATTATATATAAGTAACGCAAGTGATTGCGAATTATATAAAAAACAAACATTAAATTATCGATTAGAACGAAAGTTTTTTTTAGTTGTAATAGGCCTCCTTGTTGTATTCTGTAATTATTACAAATAATAAATTATGTATGATTAAATAATTACATTTATTATATATTTTTGACCATGCATACTATTTTTGACATTACTGTATAATAACTAATAACTTTAATAGTATCGAGTAAATTAAAACTATCAACGACAATCGTAAAAATGTGAAAATTATCAAAATTCATACACTCTTTAATATTCATATCTTATATTTGAAAGTGTAATGTAGGTAATGTATTAGATAGGTTATTGTTACTGAGTTAAAAAAAGTTATACTAACCAATAATTCTATAAACAGTTTTTGATCGACTGAAGTTTAAAACTTTACGAAATATGTTTTCACGTATAAAATAACTGTGGTTTCTAACAATTTCCAAACATGGTATAGGTAATTATTTCATCCTATCATAATATAATGAAAAATTGTTAACTAGACATTTTTCGAACACAATATAAATAATTAATGACATACATACCTTCCATGCAGTTCCTGGTTCATTGATATTGTCAATGAAATCTTTCTACAAAAATTATGCTTGTTCCGTCACATACAAGCAGATGAATATCACATAAGAAAATATCTGTAAGATATTTGTGGATAATTCCTCAATTCTCCACTAGTCTAGGATTTTGTAAAATGCCAAATATTATTTTTGAAAATAACTTGCAGCCCAAATTCAGTAAATAAATTTAAAGTTGAACATAATATTGATCGAATCGTAATTGTTTCCATCAGGACTTGGATTCCTAAATCCTATTGTTCTTATTGTAATATAGGTATTTTATTTTATTACTCGAGTGTAGAATGTTGGATTGAATAATGCGAAATTCACTACAGAATTTGTCCACCAACTGTCCACCTCTTTCATCAGTTTTATATACTTATTACCGATACTATATTATATTATTATGTATATAAATTAATAAATGACGTCCGTACAAGTAAATAAAATACATAATTTATTACTTAAACTTGAATATTTACAACCGTAGATTTGGTAAGCTGGTATCAAATCACGATGCAAAACATTTAATAAAGTTGTCTAGATCAATTGGAATGGCCTTTCCTAATACAAAACAGCTCACCTTAAAAGTGTGACCCACACAATTGAAAAATACATGAGGTTGCCCCTTGATACTTGGCGCCAATGAATGTAATAATTTAGGTACCTACTATAATATGTATAACATTTATCTATACATGCCTACGATGATAATTTGTTGAGTTAACTGCCACTTTAGTTGAAAAGTAGTTATGGCGTATAATTAGTAAACAGCGACACAAATGAATTCTGTATACTGTATAATTATTATAAAAGTAGCTCTTGCATAATTTAGGGTGGTCTCGTATAATATAAATTGTACTGCAGTATTTAAAACCTAGAGGTATAATAAATGGAAATAAAAAATAAATTATAGGTTTTCATTGATTAAGAATTAGGTATAAATTATTCATCAATATAAATAATTCGGTACTGGTGTGAAGCGGTAGAGGGTTACAGTAACTAGTGAGACATCGTCCAACGTCCCACATAATTCTTGCCCTCTTGATACGTCACGTTGAAACAAAGAAGACAAACCACAGAGCCTCCTTTGCTAAATAGTGCGGTGCCATAATCCATTTCATTTGTACAGGCAGCAGTGGACAACTCAGATGTACCGCGAAATGTAGAACTCACACTGATCGTGTGTACTTATTTTACATTAAATTTTATAAAATCCGAAATTTTATTATTTTATTATAACGTACGATTCAAGCGTTCAATTATTATCGACTAGAAAGTGTTTTAAATCACATCGGTGTGAATTATTTAAACAATATATAATATTTTTATAGGAAACGAGGATAACACAATTGTCTTTAAAGGTTTGTTTGGGTACTGCATATTGTACAATATTTACGATAATTCAAATTAAGTAACGTGCACAGCTAATATACCATAATTATGGTCAACAAACTTCTGAAAGATAATATATATAATTATTTATTCGTTGTTTTCCAACAGTACATTGATAATATAATGATGGACATTCGGAACGAGACTGATCACGTCTTCAACTTTAAGTTGGCGAAACTTCTAGGATTGTATCAAATGTTGGATCCCGGGGGCAGTAAAATGTCGTGGTCGAAACATCTAACAGATTGTCACGTCGTGCCTTTTGCTGTACGCGAGTCTCATATCGACGATTTTGTTCCTCAGAGGTCTGTACTATTGTACCGATATACCTATAAGTATCGATTATTTTTGTAAACTGGTGACCACAATTTACATAATCTACAAGACGCGGATCATCATCCACTACTCGAACGACGGATGGACACAAATCACTTCGTAACCCAGGCATTTATTTTTTATTATGTATCAAACTAAGCGTATTGTGACGACTCGAGACATAAAAAAATGTTTTTCTCAGTTCCTTCAATATCGTTTCAAATATTTATGTTATGTTAATTCTTTGAAAATATAAACAATCAAGTTATTCGAAATACATTGTTTTTATATTCTGAGCAGAGCGATGAATGTATTGGTTTTACAATGATGTGTGTTTTTTTATTTTTTTGGTTTTCCAACACCGTTATGGGCAGTAATACTGCTTCGATATTCTTCAATGGTATTTTTTCCGATGGCAAAATGAATCTAGTACATATAGTCGATTCGCCAACCGAATGTAATTTAAGTTAATGAGCACTTATTATTATGTAGAATTCTATATTTTATATGTTTCACGTGTCACTGTGTGTGTAGATGAATGCGAAAAGATATATGCCTAAAGTGTATGTATATGTAGTATGTACATCACTCCATACAGACCGTCGCTATGAGTTTTTCTGTGTTTTTATTTAAGTATAGAAATATAATATATTACGTTATATAAAAATGCATGATGTATAATTATAGAAAGGTGCAGTTGCATGGGTATATTTTATACCTAGTATAAAAGTTCAAAAGGGCTGTGCAATATATTATGCGCATTATATTGCGTGACAACAATATCATTATACTTTGAAACTATAACCGTAGTCACGCATACGTATGATTATTAAATTGGTCAGTCGAGGAGCCACCTGCTATAATATTAAACAACATTATTTTGTTACACTAGTCCATCTCATACAGTCGGCAGATACCAGCAGTATGCATGCAGTCGGTACACCAATATATTTTATGTAAAAGTATTTTTTTAAAAATGCATATTGTATATGTTTATAAATATGTATATGTTTTTAAGTATATTGGCGTATCAAAAATAATCTGGAGTTTTTCAAAGAGGCGTTCAATGAAATGTACTGGAGAATTATACATCGATCTCGAAATAAAGAACCCAGTAAATAATAGATGCCAGTTTTAAAAGAACATTAAGAAATCAACGTTCTGCATTAAATCCAGTTGAACCAATACTAACCTTTATAATTTGGTCATTGATGGAAGGCACCTAAATTGTATCAATTAAAATTATTGTTGTATTTAAAATTGAATTATTTACTTTTAACAGATGATTGGAGCACAACAGGTCATCCTGAGTATTAATTTTTTAAAATTTTTGACAATAGTATTAATAATTCTGAAGAAAAGATTCTGATTTTTGGGACTGTAGAAGGTATGAACAATTTATCAAGATCCAATATTTGGTATTTAGATGTTAATTTTTCACTAGAACCATAATTATTTTTACAATTTAATGTCATAAGAGTCTAGACTCTTGAGCAATAAATCACACTATGAAGACCCTAACTTCACAAAATTCTGCGGAATGTTAGATGATTTAGTATTTTTCTAAGTATTTTGAAACATAAAAATTGAATTAAGGATGATTAGTTTATGAGTTATAAGTATTTATAGTTTAGACAAGCGCAGTAGTAGACAAACATTTTGCGGGGTAACCCCATACCACTCCACTCCGTCCATCTAAACTTTAAATACTTATAACTCATATACTACTCGCCCTAAATTCGAATGAATTGAAAAACTTAGAAAAATTTTCTGCTTTGGAATATGAAATTAAAACTCTATTCTGTTATTCAAAAAAGTAAAAAATATAAAAAATTATAAGGATAAAAAATATGATTTCTTAATAAAAATGCTTTGAAAACGACTTGAATCTATGTGAAATATTATTTTCAAAAATATTAACACTTTTTGAAATAACGAGTGTTCAATGATCACTCTGCATAAGGTTTGTTATATTTGAATTCAATGATAGCACATTAAAAACCATTCAGAGCTGAGACAATGAGTCATGACTAATATTTTACAGATCGGTAGGTACCTATTTTTCCAGCTTTTTCATTTAAAAACATTTACCCGTAGATATTTAATTATATATTTTTACCTTAGGTTTAAATAATGGATTTTCGAGCACGATATAGGTAATTATTTCATCCTATCATAATATAATGAAGAATTGTTAACAAGACATTGTTCGAACACAAAATAAATAATTAATGACATACATACCTTCTATGCAGTTGCTTGTTCATTGATATTGTCAATGAGGCCTTTCTGTAAAAATTATGCTTGTTCCGTCACATACAGGCTGACGAATATCACATTACAAAAAATCTCTAAAGTTTTGTGGGAAATCCCTCCAATCCCCACTAGGATTTTGGAAAGGGCCAAATATTATTTTTGAAAATAACTTGCGGCCCACATGCAGTAAATAAATTTAAATTTGATCATAATATTGATCAAATCGTATTTTTTTTCCCCCAGGACCCAGGTGTAAGGATTCCTAGTTTCTATTGTTCTTATTGCAATATAAGTATTTTATTTTATTAACTCGAGTGTAGAATGTAAGATTCAGTACAACATTTGTCCACCAACTGTCCACCTCTTTTATCATAGTTTTATATGCTTATTACCTATACTATATAATATTATTATGTACATAAATTAATTAATGACATCCATACAAGTAAATAAAATACATTATTTATTTATTAAACTTGAATGTTTACAATTGTAGATTTGGTAATCTGGTATCAAATCATGATACCACACATTTAATAAAGTTGTCTAGATCAATTGGAATGACCTTACCCAATACAAAAAAGCTCACCTTAAAAGTACAACCTACACTCGAAGAAGAAGTGAGGTTACCCCCGTGATACTGGCTGCCAATGAATGTAATAATTTAGGTACCTACTATAATTTGTATAACCTTTACCCATACATCCCTACGATGATATGTTATTAACGCGTAGTTCTTCTTCGTTAATATTTTACAAAATCGCATGCTGTATAATTATAGTTGTAAGGGTATGATTTATAAAATCAATGGTAGAAGGGATATGAAATATACTATGCGCATTATATTGCGTGACAATGATATCATTATACTTAAAGCCTATAACCATAGTCACGCATACGTATGAATATTAAATTAGTCAATCGAGGATAGCCACCTGTCATAATATAAAATTAGAATATTTTGTTGACCCAGTCCAATTCATACGTTCAGCGGATACCAACGGTACCTATGCATTCAGTCGGCATGTAGTACACCTACGTATTTAACGTAAAATGTTTTTGTTTTTAATATAATATTAATATGTTTTTATGTTATAATATCATTCGTTTTTATAACTGTCAATATAATACTATTGTATTATATTATTATATTGTACTGTGATCCACTAAATTTGAAATAAATAAATATACTTATTATATATGTATACTATTAAAATAATAGAAATCTAAGATAGCTACACGTCTTACGTCTTACCATCATGATCACGTGTTGATTAACTGTAACGCAATCATATCTTTGATCGGGTCTAAAGAATTACATTAAAGATGACTGTTCTCTGCGTGTAACAATTCCAACGGTCAATGGATATTTAAAATATAATAATTTACTTACCACAATTGTGTGAAGATATTTAGGTACAGTAATTACTTTTTGATGTTATTACTAAATGTCAAATTACAGAATTTTTCTCGAGTACAATAATAACGCAGATACATAATAATAAGACTTCGCGTAACATATTTATTCAACATAATAATAATATGAATAAAATAATAAAATAACATTTGTATAATATTATACTTAATAAAAATATTATATCGACAAACCGATTGTAATACGGCGTACTAGATAGGCAATTTAGGTACGTATCAAGTCAAAGAAGACGTAAATCACATACTATTATTCATTTTTGTATTAAAGCCCAATCATTTTAAAAAGTTACGGAATATTATTTCTCTAAACAAGTACAAACTACAAATTAGATGCAATTTACTTTTAAAAACCATCTTCAAGATTGAAGATTTGATCATGTTTTCTGGTATAGAAAGTATATTGACTGTTTATAAAAAACAACAAAATTGCGGAGAAGTGTGTACCAATCTGCTCTATAGTAGCTGTCGAATATATGTCGATGTGATGGATGTATACGATTTGAATTCAATGACAATACTTATTCCGAGTGGAGAATGTGTGTCATCCTAGCATGCTTGAATAAATAATAAATTTAGTCCAATACTACCTGTATTGGACTAAACCCGGAAGAGTTTACCATCGGGAGAGTTTATATGTCATTAAAATCAAAAGAGTTTACAATCGCCCATGATTTTTACCAATAATATATATTATATAATTGTTTCGGCTGGTACGCCCAACAAATTTTTGTGTGGGAAATTACCAACAATAGGGAATATAAAGAAGATAATTAAAGAAAGAAAAAATTAAGATATAAATATAGTAGTAATATGTGAATAATATTCGATAATAATAATAATATAAATGAGGCCTTAACCTATGTTAGTACCCTTAACTCAGGCGATCACAAAACGATCCACCGTAATAACTACAGCATATAAAATATAGATAAATCAATAATAAGAATATAATTCATCTGTTGAACAATATAAACGTTGCAACAATAATAACATTAGTATCAATAGTATCAATAAAAACAATAATCACGGTAGGACCTGATGTCGGTGATATGGCACAGCGGCGGAACAGCTGGTCTCTATGACGACGGTGTGATATCACGTGTATGTGTGTGTGTGTGTGTGTTCCAATGATGTAATACCCGAACGGGTGGCTCGCGCTGCGCGAACGGGCGATAACGATGAGTCGTGAAA
>NC_042493.1:125207046-125219907 GCF_005508785.2 Acyrthosiphon pisum
AATTCAAATCTGTTTTCAGAATTTTTATCGCTTCACTATATCAATCGGTACGTTGGACAAAAAATACGTCTAAATTCGTATGTTGCGCGTGTGTTAGACAAAGACAGGAAATCACCGCCACCAATCCCCTTGATGCATTCGCACTGCGACGAGGGACGGGCGACAATGCATAAAACTAGCGAATTTTGGTCGCACGGCGATAAATCGTACTGACGACGGTTTTCGTGCGTATTACATGCCTACTGGCGTGTAGAGCATTTGCGTATAAAAAAAACGGTTGCACGAGCGGCCGATCACGACGCACTCGTCAGGGCAACAACACCGGTACTAATTTCCCTCCGCTGTTTCCAGGCCGCCGTGGACGGTCAACCGACAGATAAGCTTATCTGCCGTTTGGTGGTGGCACGGCATGTACGCTGATTGTAGCGTCAATAATAATGTTATTATTTATAATATATATGTTACAGTGAATGATGTAAACGTGGTAAATGTCGTCATTCCCCGGTAAATGATGTTATTTACCTAAAAATTGGTAAATGTTGTAAATGTAGATATTCCCCGGTAATTGACGTCAATCCCCAGTTTAATTGGAGAATGATGTTCAATACATTTATAGGAATAACTGTATCGAATTTTAAAAATAGTGTTGACTTTTAATAGGTAGTTGTCACATCAATAAGTTGTGATGACCTTTAAAAAATAGTTCGACTTAAAAAAATAGTGTTGACTTGAAAAAAATACGGTTAAAAAATTGTGTTTTGAACTTGAGTGAAACTTTTTTACGCACTCCGCTCTGGTAATTTTCCTTGTTTTAATTGATCAATACATTTATAATTTTGTATAACTGACATAAATGTGATTAACTATAGGTATCACAATTCGTTATCGTAATGGGACGCAATATGACCACTTAACCGACGGTAAGGGGTAACTACCCAGAGCCAAACGGTATCATCCCATTTGTGTCGGTGTGAACTATCAGTGATAAGTGTACAGGTATTAAGTAAGATTCGTTAATCGTTAGTTATATCACGATGGAAGTAGATAAACAAGCGAAAATCCGACTAGCCATAACGCCGATAAGCCAAGTAATAATATGAAATGGTCTATTAGTTTATTAGTGTAGTACTTACGCATATATTCTATCGAGTACTTGTATATGTGACGAGTGCGAGTTAGGTTAGGTGAGGTGGCAGTATATTTTATTTTATAGTTATGAAGTCACCCACCAACAATAAATAATTATTAAATAGTAGCTATATTAAAACAATCAGTGTATTATTTGAGATTTATCATCATTTACCACAAGTTTTGGTAAATTACGTCAATGACTGGTGAAAGATGTACATTTGAGTTTAAAATATGTGTTTTTACAACATTTACCTACATAATTGAATCATTTTGGTTAATGACGTCTTTGGCCGGGGAATGACGACATTTACCAATTTTCGTCTTTCACCATAACATATATAATTGAATGACATTAAATTAAATATCTCATTTATTTATTAATCTTTAACGTTTACAATTATTGTAGATTTGGTAAGCTGGTACCAAATGATGATGCAACACATTTAATAATGTTTTCTAGATCAATTGGAATGACCTTACCCAATACAAAACAGCTCAACTTAAAAGTACGACCTACACAATCGAAGAACACGTGAGGTTGTGTACCCCATGATACTTGATGCCAATAATTAATGTCATAATTTAGGTACCTGCTATAATAATATGAATAACCTTTACCTATAGCTGCATACGATGATAGTTTGTTGAGTTAACTACCACTTTAGTTGAAAATTAGTTATGGTGCATGATTACTAAACAGCGATACAAATGAACACTGTATAATAATAAAAGTAGCTGTTGCATAATTTAAGATGGTTTCGTATATTATAAATTCTACTGCAGTATTTAAAGCCTAGAGGTAAAAGAAAATAAAATAAAAAATAAATTATAGGTTTTTATTGATTGAAAATTATGCATAAATTATTCATCAATATTATTAATAATTCGAGTTCTGGTGTGAAGCAGTGGTTGGTTGCAGTAACTAGTGAGACATCGTCCGATGTCCCACATAATCCTTGCCCACTTGACACGTCATGTTGATGCAGGTAAGACAAACCACAGAGCCTCCTTTACAAAATAGTGCGGTGCCATAATCCATTTCATTTGTACAGGCAGCAGTGGACAACTCGGATGTACAGCGAAATTTATACAATATTACTCGCACTGATTGTGTGTACGTATTTTACATTGAGTGTTATAAAATGCGAAATTTTTATTTTTTTATTATAACGAATGATTCTGGCCGTCAATAATAAAATTATCCACTGAAAAGTGTTTTAAACCGCATTCATGTGAATTATTTTAACAATTTCTAATATTTTTACAGGAAACGAGGATTACACAATTTTCTTTAAAGGTTTGTTTGGGAATCGCATATTGTATAATATTTACAATAATTCAATTATAAGTAACGTGTACAGCTAATATACTATAATTGTCAACAGACTACTGAAAGATATATTATATTATTATTTATGCCTTGTTTTCCAACAGTATATTAATAATATAACGATGGACATTCGGAACGAGACTAATCACGTTTTCAACATTAAGTTGGCCAAACTCATAGGATTGTATCAAATGTTGGATCCGGGGGCTGCGAAATGTCGAGGTCGAAACATCTATCACATTGGCATGGCGTGCGTTTTGCTGTACATGTGTCTCGTCCTGATGATTTTGGTCATCAGTGGTCTGTACTACTGGACGGTCAATGTACCTATAAGTATGGATTATTTTTGGAAATCAGAGTCCACGTTGTACGTTATCTACAAGATGTGGTTCGTCGTCCACCACTCGGACGACATATGGAATTGTTTGTCGATTACGCGGTACGATTTTACATCGTTCAGTAACCGGAACAGACACGTACTGGATCGTTGGCGAGAACGAGTATCGTGGTCAACGACCATTTATGCAATCATCTATTTCACGACGTGTGTCAGCTACTTGGCCATTACCTTGGCATTCAGTGAAGTCAAGTCGCCAGTCAAAAACCACGACGGTTCGATCGGTTACTACCGCCAGAACGCCATGAATTTATATTTAATCGTGTCTGACGATACGTACAACGCGCACTTTTATACGTTTTATTTCGTGGAGGCATTATTCGGCAACCTTATAGGATTATTTTTCTTTATATTCGATTTTCTACTGGTTACACTGTGCTTTAGTATGTGCTGTCAGATGCAAATCGTGTGCTCTGCGTTCGAGTCGGTCGGTCACATATCACTTCGGGACCATCATCCCCCAATTGGTGAGTATAACTTCTAAGGTATAGACGCATAGTGTAGGTTCTGATTCTCTTCTGAGAATTTCTTTCTTTTTCAGATTACAACTAAAACTTAATTTTGGGTTTAATAGTATGTCTTATGATACTTTAGTGTGTTTTCGTTGATCATATTATTATTACAAAAAAAAAAAACCTTGTACACGGTTATATTATATATTCCAAAATGTGCTCACACTTTTAATATTTACTAAGCTACTGGAAAATTAACACAATTATTTTGTTTCCTTGTAGATTACACCGATGAAAATATAAAGATATCACCTGATGAACACGAGTTAATTTATAATGAATTAAAAACAATTATAAAGGATCATCAAGCAGTTATGGAGTAAAATTATATTTTTAATTACATTATTAACATTAAATAGGATTATATTTTAGCTGAAAAATAAATCTTAACTAACTAAATATGCATGGAAATAATCATTACCTATTTAAGTTAACATATCAAGGATAATATGGGTAAGAACTCGGGATACATACAATATACATGCAATATTAATATATATAAAACGGTAAGCATTATTTAAAATAAAAAGTACTAAAACCAATTGTTCCAAAAGTGTGCACCTACATGGCACCGGGCTACCGTAGAATTTTATATGATCCAAAAATCAATTTTAAGACCCAACGATGGTGGTGATGGAAACGATTACGATTATGTGAATAAAAATGTATTCCTAACCCGGACAGCAATTGCATATTACATATTGTAAAAATATTATCAAAACATCGTGAAATTAATAGTAATGTTATAGTAAACGTTTCCAAAATATTTCAAAAACTTTATCACAAACTTTATTGGGTACATAAATATGGTTACTATAATCTTATATTAAAAATAATTTAACAACATTATCTCAATTAAATTACTTTAATATTATATGTAAACTTGATGATAATATATTTGATACAATTATTAAAATATAACTTATCCATTTTAAAAATTTAACTTGCCTTAAGTAAATGTTATTTTAATTTTTTTAGAAATCAGATTTACCTACATATATACGTATCATTTTTTGTTTAGTTTTAAACTTATAGCGGGTTTAAATCTTTTTTTCAGTATTAAACAATAAAAATAAAAAAAAGTTATACTATATAGGAGTATAGGACATAAAGACCTTGTGTATGTAAATGATATATATAAAAAAAAATTAAAAATATTGATAAGAACAAAAGTTATTTCATTATATAGGAAATTAGTCTGTTCCATTCTGTAAATGTTTGCAAAAGAAAACTCAGAATTTGAATGTGAAAAGCGTATACACGTAAAGTTTAATTGGAATAATTATATAAATGTATATATTATAATATAATAATATATATTTCTGTAGACTATAATAATATATAGTATAGTTGTAACACAACTTTCCTCATAATGCTATAATATAATATACTGATTATGGAGATAAATTCACTTTTTCTGATACTTGAGCGATAGAAGGTTGAGTGGTGCTTCCAAATTTTAACGTTTGGATGCCGAATGTGTGAAGTCATTATCCTAAGTGAAGCTAAATAATTTAACATGGCTCTGGCATTTTTTTTTTTCAGGAAATATAAAGATTTTTTAAGTCTATTTCGACGAGTGATGTTGTTACACATTTTCGTATCGTCATTATTGGTCATTGCGATTTGGAATACTTTCATAATGGTAACATGGAAGTAATACGTAGATCACAATAATATTATTATAACTATTTAAAATGATTTAATAACATGTATATAAAATTATTTTAGTGAATGAGATAATTATTGATATCTAATGATATTTTATAAATATCAATGTATATCAATTTCTCTTCCATAACATGTTTTTTTAAGTTTTCATACAGACTTTAAGTTTTACTGCCGTGCATTTTTGGATAACTAATTTTAACTAAAAACGATAAATTCACTTGTATCACATATTAAGTGCATAACTACCCTGCAATGAAAACACAAATTAATTAAACACAAATTAAAACACAAAATATATATAATATTTTCATAATATTAATAATTTCCGCACTTACTGTACCTAATCCCAAACTAGTTTTCTTTATCCTTTTTGTTTATGTTATTAAAATATTATATCATTAAATTAGGTATTACAAATTAGCGTTTAAAATTATCCACTGTCCATTTCCATACAAAATAAGTATAATATTAAATTCGTTTAGGTTCATGAGTGCACAATATTTATGAACTAACTCAGGAAGTGATAACTAATCTGGAATATAATGATTTCAGAGTTTCTCCGACGATGACAGATTTCAGACTTCGGATGTTATAGTAAAAAAAATGTTTTGTGTAATTCCATCAATATTGTTTCAAATATATATGGTGTGTTATTTATTTGGCAACATACACAATCAAGTAATTTGAAATGCTTAAATAATTAGTTTAAAATTATTTATCAATAGCTGATCTGGATTGTATGTCTTGTGAATTGTTACGGTATTACTTACAATATTATTTTAATCAAATGAGCACAGTTTACATCTGCATTAAATAGTCGAATTTATTTATGTTACGAATAAAATTACCGAAAATATTTTAATAATTATGTAGGTATTAATCATATTATGTACTAACATGCTCTAATATATTATTTAATCAGTACAAATATGACATACAGTATGTATGTTGTCTAAAAAGGTAACATTTAAATTTTACATAAATAAAATATACCTACCTATAATGCAGACAACACAGGCACCTTATAAAGTATAGCATTTTGTTAATTCTACTCTTTTGATAATATGAACCTATACCGTTAAAAAAAAAGTAGAGGTTTCGATGATTTTAGAACATTATTTTTATTGAAACTTTTTCTTTATTTAAGAAAGATTCAATAATATTTGCATTGTACAGCAGTAATTGGACCGAAATGGATATGAAATGTAAAAAATTGATTTTATTGACGATGAAAATGAATAATGCTAACCAAAAAAAGTTAAAATTTACTAGAACAAAAATTGTAAACTTGGAAATGTTTTATAAAGTAAGTTCCTACTAATATAATTATTATTTAAATAGTATCATACGTTTTTAGTCAAATACCCTTATGAAACTATAACATTGTGAAATCGTATTCCCTAACTTTTTAATTTAAGATTGTTTAAATTTTATAAAATATAATATAAATATTTGGAAAATTGAATTGGGTTTAAAAAATTGTATTATTATACTAGCTGATCCCGCGCACTTCGTTGCTCGTTAAATGTACCAACTCTATATGACTCAAACTTTCTTCAATTTGTTATTTAATATTTAGTGTTTAAAATTTATCTTAACTTTTCCTTTGCCCGGAATAAAAATTCTGCTTCACAGCAGTATATTATCAGGTAGGCAATCTACCTGCGGTAGATCGCAGACCCCGTGCTGTTTGTACTTATAAGTGTATGATTTAAATCAGCTACAGTATCAAAGTTATATCAAGTTTGTCGCATTCCACCTATGGTGGATTATTTATATAATCAATCAATATAATATCCTAACCTAACCTAACCGTAATAATATAAAATGAATAAAAAAAAACCAAATTTAACCATTTTTAAATCAGCCTGTCTTCTTCCCAGAGGTCTAATCTACACACAACAATATTCATCTATATGTATAAAAATGGAGCGTGAAAAATGTCGTTTATTATTATTTGAATGTCGCGCTCGTGCTTCACGCGTTTGTGATATCCAAATTATTTTACGTTCGTTTCGTTCTTGTGCACTTTGGTTAGATCGGTAATTACCTTGATTTGTAGCATTTCGGGGTTTTCTACCTAAATTGCTTCGTCGTAAAGGAGGCATATCAAATATAAATTATTGTGTCACATGCAATAATTAGTGATCATAGGTAACTTAACACTCTGCACAAAACACGATAATATACGAATTTAATTCGTGTATCAGTTGACAAAAGCAAACTCGGTAGAGTAGGTAACAGAAAATCCAAGAAAAACATCACTTACGACATTGACAGTTTGTTGATGTTTCAATTTTCAACTTTTTTAATAAAAATTTACGTCTTTAAATAATATACATACACGAATAATGAATAAAAAATGTAATAGCATTGTAAATTGTTCATCTACCAAATCATTATAATTTTAATCGTTCATTAACAGAGAGTTCACAAATAATCAACCACCATAGATTATGTTCTTGATCAGTGATTACATTTCCATGGAGACGATCGATATTATATTATCCATATTATAGTAAGGGCTGTTTTAAAAAGAAAAGCGTTGTTTTTAGGGTCTTCCCAGCAATTATTCGAATTTTTCTCGCTGTAAAAACCATCCTTGGACTTCAACGAACATTAAAAAAAAAAAATAATAGGCCAAATTGGTCCAGGCGTTGTTGAGTTATGCGCTTACCAACACATTTTGCGATTCATTTTTATATTATAGATTATATAAGACGACGTTTCATGTTTCAAGTTTATTTCAATTCGTTATACTTTAACAAATATTTTTTAAAAAATGTGGTACTTATTATATTTTAATATAATTGAATAATATAAATACAATTTGCACTTTTTCGTCGTTTTGACAAAATGTTACATATATATCTTATAAATAAAATGTATATGTTATATAAATATTTTATCAAATTATCAAATAATGTCGGTCCTTTATAAATTACACAAAAAAAAAAGAATCATTTATGTTTTTTTAAAATTAATTATTAATATTAATTATTATTTTTTTTTACAGACAATGGGTGATTGCTACACAGTTATTTCAGTTTTAGTAAACTATATATAAACAACAAATTAATACATTTTGTTCATGTTTATTTTAAATGAAGTATTTTTTCTTTTACGTTATTTCTTTAGTTATTAGATTATTGATATTAAAATGTAATGTTATTATCACTAATAACTGTATACCTAGTACTTATAATTATCCAAATTACTAATAACTTTTAAGTTTTAACGTATAATTGTAGTTACCATAACTAGATAATAATTATTATAGTTATGTAATAGTTAAAAATAAAATATTTATTACTACCTATATATTGTTTTTTAGTAAATTTAATTCATGCAAATAAACAGTAGGCAATTAGGATGGAGTATAGAAAATGCTAATAAATATTAATAATATTCAATGAAAATTAATGTAATTTCTAAAAATATAAAACAACTATAAAATAGTTTTCAGTAATTAATGTTCTTAATATAATGACGATTATTTTAACTATACAGTACTTATTATTATTAAAGATGAAATAAAAAGCATAAGTCTTATAAGAAGGATTAAGACTGGTATTAAATGAAACAGAAATGTTCTGGTATTGGTTCTGAATCTGATAAAATCCTAAAGGTTATTAGTCCATGGCGTGGGACTAATATATTAGGTACCTATATCATATATTATGGTTATTAACTTATATTTCCCACGGAAATATCGTAGAATTTGTATACTTAGGTTCGTCTTAAAAATAGCTTAAAATAAATATCCGATTTTGTCAGAATATGATCTTCAAAAAAAGCAGGTAAGTGGATGTCGCTTTGCTGTACAGTATGTTACAAGTGGGTCAATGTATAATGGATTGTATTAAACTTGAACTCAATGATATAATATCATTGTATGAGAAAAACGATTCTGAGTGGAGACGGTTTGTCATTCTGGATATTTTATATTGTTATTGTTTAATATTATATCATGTTAAGTTGAATTAATATTGTAATATTACTAGCTGAACCCGTGCATTTCGTTGCCCGTAAATAATAGCAACTCTTAAAAAAATTATGATTGTTCAACTTTTTTTTGGTGTAATAACTTTCTGCAGTAAGTGCAACTCAGCCACCCTGGTAGGCGATGTTAAAATATAATTTGATTTGATGCAAGCTTTTACCTGATCTGCCCGAATAACCAATAATAAATAAATACTAATTTCTACTGTCAACTGTAACCAAGGCAATTATTAATAAATAAAAATAAAATTTCCAATTTCCATCGTGAACCTCAATATCTCTGTTTGAGCACCTTTTAAAAATGCGAATTTCAGCAAATCCTTTCTTACTGCACGGTGAAAATATGAGAAGAACCTCTATTCAAAATTTCAAGTTCGTACGTTGCGTAGTTTTTGAGTTACAGCGATCTGTGACTCTAAGTGGTGTTTGGGTTTTATATGTATAGATAATTCTTTATTAGTTTCTATATGGTGATACACAAAGCGTTAGAAATTAAAATCCTATTTTTAGTGTTTTATCATAATCTGTCGGTGGTTTTTCTCGTGGTATTAAATAACTATTGATAAAATAGAAAAATTACCTGTTTAAAGTACCATCTTGATCTAATTTGTTAAAAGATAAGGTACTATATATTGAAATCGAAGCACTCCTTCTGGTAGAAATTTTGTATACAGGATATAAAAAAAAATAAAAAATAAATAATAAACATCATTGTGAAACCACTGGGTAGCTTCCTCGCTCCGCTCAGAATCTAAAAGGAGACGAAAAAAAAATAGAATAATATACAACTTATTTTAAAGTAATTGTACATTAATTAGCAAGTATAATTTAAATAACGAGACAACTTATCGAGTGACGAGTGTAGAGAACTGATCAACATTTATTAAAGTAATACCTGCAGCCATCAAAATGTGGGCAGGGTTGTATAAAATATATTCAGTGTTTTACTTTAACTTGATTTACTTTTAAGTTTAATTGTGAAAATTATAAATAAATTTATATAATAAATAAAAATTGAATTAATTGAATTATATAAATATTATATTATAGTAAATTCTAAATACATACAAAACACAACCAATCGACTTATAGGTGGGAGGTTTCCACCCTTGAAACTTATTGGATTAAATGCCACTATACTATGTACATCATATAGTTAATATATTAATATAATATGCACCAGCATAGTAATTTTATTTATGTAACTACTTACAAATAAAATGCTCGAGTTTTAAAAACTATTATAAGTTTAAACGCGTAGTTTTTCGTCGTTATTATTATACGAAAATGCATGCTGTATAATTATTATAAAAAGTTGCAGTTGCATGGGTATATGTTACGAAATCAAAGGTTAAAGGGAAATCAAATATATTATGAACGTTGTATTGCGTGACAATAATATTAGTATACTTAACCTATAACCGTAGTCACTAGTCACGCATATGTACAATTATGGAAGTAGTGCACTACTCATGAATTGAGCAACCACCTGTTATATGAAATTACGTTATTTTGTTGCCCTAGTCAATTGTATACGGTCGGCGGATACCAGCAGTATGAATTAGGTACAAAATTATTCAAATTAGAATCTTTTTTTTTAATTTTTACATTAAACTAACTTTAAGTGTGAAGTGCATTTTGAAGAGAATATTTTTAAATATTTCACTGCATTAAATTTGCAGCCAGAATTTTTAACAATTAACGCATTCAAATCATGTTTTTTTTAAACTTTTTTTTCAAACCTTTATTGGTCAATTTTTCATTGTTACTTTTAACCATGTTTTTACACATTTAATAAATGTTTTTTTAATTTTTGTAAATGGTTAGAAATAATTATTAATAATAAATATAGATTTTTTTTTATCACAGCTTGAAAGATTTTTATACTTTTTAAGTTTTTAACCTAAATTACATTTTGAATTAATTTTTCATTTGAAGTGCATTTCAAACGGAATATTTTGAAATTTTTCACAACATTAAATTCACAGCCAAAATTATAACAATTTATTCAAATAAAATCATGTTTTTTTAAAAGTTATATTTATACTTATATGTACAATGTACATTGTGCAATGTACATGGGTGCAATTTTTTTTTATAAACATTTAAATTTCAAATTTTAACAAAATCTTTCATATTGAAAATAGTTCAAAATTTACTAAAATGTTCAATTTTTATAGTTAAAGATTGAAAATGTAATACAAATATTCTCTCCTTCATTTTCCCTTTCATACTGGAACAAAAAAATCAAATAATATATAAGCACAGTTATTTTTTACAGACATTTAAAATTATTATTTGGACGAAATTACATATTAAAACCAAGAATAACGATAACATTGGATAGTGATTCAATAGCCATTAACAGATTGGGAAATGGTCAATGGACCTATAATTAGGTAAATTAATATTTCGAGATCGTCGATAGCTATACAAATACCATAGTTGTACATTATTGTATCTGTCAATATCATACTATTGTATTATAGTATATTGTGCTAAGATTCGTTAAGTTTGAAATAACTAAAAATAGCTATTATATTACATTTATATCATTAAAATAATATAGAGATACGAGGAGAGTTACATGTAATACGTCTTACCCTCAAGATTGCGTGTTGATTTCCTAATACGCAATCGTCTCATTGATCAGTTCTAAATATTTTCATTAAAGGTGACCGTTATATTTGTGTAACAGATGGCCACGGCCCCAGCCCACGGTCAATGGATTATTATTATATCAATATTTTTATTTACTTATTATAATGATGAATGAAGATCTTTAAGTACAGCAACTACTTGTTGATAATATTACCAAATGTCAAATGACTGGATTTTTTTCAAGTACCTACAATAGTAACGCAGATCTATAATAAAGACGTTGTAACACATTTTTCACCCCAATAATATGGATAAATTAATAAAATTACATTTGTATAATATTATAATAAAAATATTATATCGACAAGCATAATATAGTAATACGTCCGCGGCGTTCTAATTAGGCAATTTTTGTACATCTCGAGTATATCACAATAGTATCCTAATTTCTAGGTTTTCCGTTAACACTGGTTTTGGTGTATAGTTTGTAAACATCGACACAAATGAATATTGAATAATTATATAAGTTGTGGCTGAATAATATAGGCTGGTCTTGTATAACATGAATTAGTAATTGTGATCCCTTTAGGGAAAATTGTTATTACAACCTTGTTCAAACAAACGCAAAAAAAATATTATGATGACATTTATATACTGTATTACTATTATAATATTATGAAATATACGCCATACTAAAAAATAAATATTAAAATATTTTAAAAAATGATCGGCGGATACCAAAAATGTGTGTATTGCCTTTATAGGTACACGAGCATGCAGCAGTAGACAACTCAGGTGAACAGCGATAGGTAGACAAAATTACTCAGACCCAGTGGCGTGCCCAAGGGGGGGGAGGTTAGGGGTTATATCCCCCCCCATTGGATTTTTTTTGTTAACTTCAACTTATTAGATATTACCATAGACGTATACAAACATGTATATATGGATATGGATATTACTTTTAAAATTATCAGTAATAAGCATAGACCTAGTTTATAGGTCTATGGTAATAAGTTATTGCTTACAAATTATTTCCCATTGGCTATTATAAACATTCACTATACGGATTATACTGATTATAGATAGATCATGCTAATCACGTATACTAAAAATATAAGTCTATGGGTAAATCAGTGGTTTACCAATCACTAATCAGATATAAATTATCAGCTACTTCAATGACCAGTTCTTATCTCTCAGTAGATCATAATATAATT
>NC_042493.1:125219982-125247636 GCF_005508785.2 Acyrthosiphon pisum
TTTAAAAAAATTATAACATATATCCCCCCCCCCCCCATTGAAATTTCCTGGGCACGCCACTGCTCAGACCGATATTGTGTATGTATTTTACGTTAAATTATATAAAAACCAAAATATTTTTTTTTGTATTACAACAAACGATTAAAGACGTTCAATAATTATAGACTACCTATAGCAGGTGTTTTAAATCACATTGGTGCAAATCATTTAAAACTAAAGTTTGATAACAATTTATAATATTTTTATAGGAAACAAGGATAACACAATTTTCTTTAAAGGCTTGTTTAGGGTATTGCCTGTATGTTGTATAATATTTAGTATTTAAGATAGTTAAATTATTAGTGACGCACACGGATATAGTATATATTTTGTCAACACACGGCTAAAAGATATATTATATTAATATTCCTTATTTTTCAACTTTATATTTATAATATTATAACGATGGACATTTGGAACGAGAAAAATCTATGTTTTCAACATCATATGTAAGCCAAATTGATGACTTATTTTTCGCAAGAATTCCCGATTTTACTTAATTTTTATTTGGTTTTTCCCGGCACTTTTGAAAACTATTAGGAATTTTGACCTCCCAAATGCACCAACTAGATTCACTTTTGTTGAAGAAAATCACAAACGGTGATGACAGACACAAAAAAAAAAATTTTAAAATAAATCATAGATCATTGTAAAAACTAAAATCAATACATTTGTCGCTCCGCTCAGAATCTAAAATAAAAATTTTATATTAGTATATTGTTTTTTTAGTAAATGCAATTCATGTTAATTAAGAAGTGAGATTAGCTAGTTGCCACTCTACTTTAAATTATGATGTGTTGTGTGGCACTCTATCATGGACGTGTTAAATTTTAATTAAATTATATACAATTATTGTATACGAAAAATGGTTCTGAGCGAATACAGTCTGTCAGTCCCGAGGTCAGTCCTATATTACCAATTAGATTTTATGATATAATTTCTACTAAAATGTATTTTTTTTAATATTAATAATACAGTATATCGTTCAAAATGTTTGTTTACTGTATGAACTACTTATATGAGGAAGGAACCTTATATAAGATTTTCGAGATGTCGGAAACAGCGATATTTTTTTTATCGATAATTGTTGACAAAATACAAAAAAAAAGTAAAATCAATAATATCTATAAATATATCAAAAAGAGTTACAATTAAAAGAGTATACAATATCATTTATAATGCATTAAGTAAATATCATTTAAATAACAAGAACACTTATCAAGTGTATAGAACAAATAAACATTTATTACAGCGAAATAACTTGAAGCCTTTAAAATGCTAGAAGATGGGCTGTATTACATAATTTAGCGTTTATATTTAACAGATAAAATGTTAGTTGGTTTCTGGACTTAATTAGAATTACATTAAAGTTTAATTGTTAAAATAATAAATAAATTATTATAAAAAATTAAAATCTAGTTATATAAATGTATATTATTAGATATCATATATATTATATATGGTAAGTTCTGAATACATTCAAAATACAAAAATTCGACCTAGGTCGGTGGATCAGCCCATGATACTTATTGCATTCTACGTCACTGTACATCATACACCTAATAATATATCATTATATTATCATATTATTATAATATGCATCGACGTGATGGGGGTAGTCCTCATAGGTATTATTAGTTTATGCTCGTAGTTCGTCTTCGTTAAAAATATTATACAAAAATGCATGCTGCCTATATAATTATAAAAAGTTGCAGTTGAATAAGTTTTTTTTATAAATTCAAAGGTTAAAGGGCTATATGAAATATATTAAGCACATTGTATTGCATGACAAAAATATTATTATACTTTAAACCTATAACCGTAGTCACGCATACGTATAATTATTAAATTAGTCAATCAATACCCTAACCTAACCTGCTATAGAACATGAAATTACATTATTTTGTTAACCAAGTCCATTTCATTCGGTGGGTGGATACAGGTGCAGGTATGCATGCAAAGTTTGATTCTTTAAATAATAAATAAATAAAAATCGAATCATATAAAATATGTATTATTAGATATCATAGTAAGTTATAAATACATATATACGAAACACATCAATTCGACCTAGATGGTCGGGTTCTGCCCTTGACATGTATTGAATTCGATGCTACTGTACATCATTAAAACATTTACCTAATATATTATGTCCTATAGTATTTATGTACCTGCTTACAAATAAAATCATTTAGTTTTCAAAACTAAGACTAAAGCTTAAGTTCTTTTTCTTTAATATTATATTTAAATGGATGCTATATGATTATAAAAAGTTGCAGTTGCATGGTTAAATTTTATTAAATCAATGTTGACTGGCTATGAAATATACTATAGACAGTATATTGCGTGACAATAATATAATTATACTTCAAACCTATAACCGTAGTCACGCATTAGTCAACGGAGAAGCCATCTGCTACATGAAATTATATTTTTTTGTTACCCAAGACTCAGGCATGTAGCCAGACATTTTTCCACGAGGAGGCCGTCATTTGTTAGCCCCACTCTGCTTTATGTACCCTCCCACTAATTATAATAAAAAATCTATAAAAAAAAATACTACTACAATTTAACAATGTATTGGATGTTAAAGAGGACGCTCCACCTACATGTGTTTACTCCGTCTTATAAATGTAAAATATATAGAAAAAAACAGTTTTACGTGGGAAAGAACTAGAAGACTATAGTCTTAACAATCAAACGAAATTTTCATCACATTAAAAGGAAAACTTTGGCTGTAAAATATTGTTTTTATTCTTTCGATTTCGGAATGAAAAAAAAGTTTTTGAAGTTTTAAAAACACAAAAATATGAACTTTTTTCATATAAGTGATATCAAAAAAATAAAAACTAAGCCCCCTCCCCATGGTGCTGCCCCCTAGTCCATAGTACATTTCATACGGTCGGTGGATATTGATGATCATACAGTGTATAAGTACCTATACGTATTTTATATAAAAGTTTATAAAAATACATTATTATTTTTGTATTATAACTTACGCTCGAAGATGATGTATACCAGTGGTGGCCAACTACGGCCCGCGGGCCAAATCCGGCCCGCCATCATTTAATATCTGGCCCGCGAAAGAAATATAATATTTTACATTTACGTAAAATTATATACCTATACCTAAAATTCTGATGACTTAAAAGTAAAAAAAAAAATTATGGCCCGCGGTAAAATTTTTTTTTTTTTATGGCCCGAGTTAAAAAAAGTTTGGCCACCACTGATGTATACTTAGTGTTTAGTTATTACTTTTTATTAAAATCGAATATAATTGCTTTAAAAGTAGTATTTTAATGAAAAATATTATCAATACAAATTGCAGTATAGATATGTTAAAATTGAAATGAAAAATATATCACAATATAACACTCATATATTTTACACTCTATGACAGATTATCAACTCCGTACTCGACTAATAATATTCTGTAGTAGGATAAAAATAATGTAATATAAGTGCCGATATGCGTACCATCCTAGTTTCCCATAACCTTTGTAATTTCCCGCATTACTCCGCACTTCCCCGACTTCCCATATTTTTTTAAATTTTTATCTCACTACAATGTACTTGCCTAATACTTAGTAAAATTGTTAAAAATGTTAATTCAAAAGTATGGTTATAGTATTTTTATATATTAAATCAAATGTCTATGTATATATTATAATACTAGCTGCCCCGGCCACGCCCTGCCCCGTGTGCCAATTTAAAAATTATCATTTGACTAGATTGAGTATTGATATTGATTTTAGTGTGAAAATAATTTGAAGCAAAGAATACCAACCTGTTATTGGGTTCAAATAAACAATTACCTAAAATTATATAAATACCTAATCGGCAACGATGTAAGTCACTTTTTGAACATGAATAGTAAGTGAATGTGTATCATATCACATGGTGCCCACATAATTTTCAAACGTTGTTCGAACTACACTTAAAAAGTTCTAAAATTTCCAAGACCAATCTCTAAAGTTTTCGTCAAAATCAGTCGATCAGATTTTGATTCAATAAGCTACAAACCTAACGGCATTACCTTTTGTTGTACATTTAAATAAAAAATATAAATTTAATACTATTAAAAAAAAACCTATATCAATGCATGACCGGCCACTAAGTCAATATCGTTTTGTATTACATTTTTTAAATTTAATTTTACTGAACAGATGGTTCTACTGGTGTTTTACTGTATCAATATTTAGTGAACAAGTATACTGTATTAGGTACATAAAACATATGCTTAAACCCCGCCCAGTAGGGTACACTTAAATTTTAAAAAAAAATCCATTTGAATCCATATGCTAGTACCTATCTGAATTGACCCATTTCTAAAAAAATATTCATAAGTGAATTAGATTTCCAGATTTTTTTTAATATATATAAATTTAGAAATAAGTGGTCAATAAATTGTAATTATTAATATTATTTCTACTAAACATAATTATAGTAAAAATATATAATATATTAATATATAATATACATATAACTTATAGCAAATATTTGAATAGACAGATAATTGTACGATTTCTATATTCTGTGAGCCAAAAATAGATGCATGCGTGAACTAACCTACAACTACTTATAGAGGTTCAAGGATTAAGCTATAAACACTCTCCAAGTCTCAAGGAATACATTTGTATACCTAACTGTTATTGAAGCAGTAAAGTAGATTTTCAATCTAAAGACGATAATCAAACAATGAAACATTTTATATAACAATTTATTTTATTTAAACATATAATACATGACGGTATTTTTTATTTTAATAAAATTAAAATAATTTGGTTAGTTAGTAACTGGTACCCCAGCAGTCGTCGAATTATTGACACCACATTCGTTTGTGCCCCGTTGAATTTTGAAAAGACCGTTGTCACCCCAATCTGCGTTCCACGAGTTGACCATCAACCACTATGGAGCTCCGTGTTCTTCACCCCAACCGATCAATTTAACGGCATGTCCTCCCAAGTATGCGGCATTTTCCGATTTCACGTAAACACCTTTAAAACGCTGAAATCACGGTTAGAAATAATACTACGATTATCGAAGCACAAGACACATATTGTAATGATATATTCGATATTAGTTGATGTTTATTGTTTACCCGACTTATGAGAGGGGAAATCGTCGTACACATCGAACGCGATGCTTCAATCGGTCCGTAAGTCATAACGTCCTTTTGGATGCTGCCGTACGTTAGGTAGTAGGAGTCACGTGCTACGATCACAAGTTAATAGATTAAGCACATATTATTCTATTAACTGCGTGTAATATATTTTCAAAATAATTCGTACTGTATCTGTGATCTTCGTCGAAATCGAGGTCCTGATTTCCGTAGCACGTCCTCGTGCATCTGTGATTCTTTTCCATTGGTTTACCTGCGCATGTATTGTGTCCTTAAGCGTCATAAGGGCAAGGAGAGACTCTGTATGGTTCACAACCCTAAAAACGATGCGTGCAAAACGTAATATTATACAAATATTATATTAATAGTCTACTCAGAACAAGCCTGCACATACCTCTCCAGACTGGTAGTCTCCTCCGGTTACTAGACCACGTTTCTTAAAACGTTCCCACGCTTTAATCGGATAACCACATGAATGACAACAGAAAGTGATTTCTTCCGCAGATAACAATTCATTGAAATCTTCATTTGTAGCCACACATAAACGGTCAGCAAAAGCCGGGCTCGTAGCCATTGCCTAAATAAATATTTCGTTTAAAACGATTGTCAAACTCTTGACACATACAATTTATATTTCAACACACCCACCACGATCCACAATTGATGATTATTTCCATATAAATTATGACATTTAAAAAATATTAAGACTTCTTTTAAGCTATTAATAGCCATAAAAATTTTTTTTCTATTATTTTTGATAAATAGTATTTTGATGAGACAAAAACTTAAAACTTAAACAAGGTCGTTGTTAGTGTAATTAAAGTTAATAAGCGTAGATCTACAATATTTTTTAAGAGTGTCTGAAGGAAAAACATTTGTAGTTAGAAAACCATAACTAGTTTTCTTTATATAGCTAAAATTTGAAAATGTATACAAGATTCCTCATAAAAATTTTAAAAAATTGAGTACTATTCACAAAAAAAAGTTAAACCAGAAATAATTCAAATACATTTTTTGTGAGAATTTGAAATTTTCGTGACATTGGAAATTCTCATTAAAATTAACGATTTATCATGAAATGACTTCCAGCTGCAATTCATAAACAAATAACTGTAGAATGTAGATACTTGAAATACTCACCAAATGTTTATTTTAATTTTTTTTGTTGCTATTCTGCATTCCATATATTTTCAATTTTCAATTTTTTGTTTTCTATAACCATTGTAAACAATTTCAATCGATCAAAAAGCTTAAATATTAAATAAAAGTTTTTCATAGTTTTTCATGATAAAAAAAATTAAGGATATTAATATGCACAATTTTTTTTTATAAGCATTTAAATGACAAATTATAACAAAATTAATTTCTAATATTTGACAGTGAATCTGGAGTAAAGACTGTTATTATATTATCTAATTTCATGTGGGTGTTAAACACAGTTCAACATGAAATTTTTCGAGTATATATAGATAATGAATGACTTACCTTCCATGTAGTCACTTGTTCATTGATATTGTCAATGAAATCTTTCTGTAAAAACTATGCTTGTTCCGTCAAATAAACGCTGACGAATATCACAGACAATAACATCAATACCCTAGCCATTGTTGTAACTTTTTGCTAATTGAAGTTTAACAAAAATGAATACAAATACCACCGTTGCTTTATGTACAACAATAGTAGAATAAGTTTTGATTTTCAAATACAAGCGTATATATACACATCTTAGGATACTCAAATGGAGTTTGTTTCAAGTATTTGTCAGAAGATGCTTACCTATTAATTTATCAGAATCAATAATATAATGGATATCATACTTTACTATGAAGTGTATACCCATTGTTCGTTCATAAGTTTATTCATCTCAATCTAAAGTTCATCATCGATAAAAAAAAAGTACTTGTTTTAATTAAATAATTGAAATTTAATATTAAAGTTAAAATGATATATTGATATGTAATTAATAATTTATATTTTTTTTTTTATTTCCTTTCTTTTTATTCACCAACATAATAACGTTTTGTCTTTATTGTGTGCAAATAATAAATTGAAAACAAACATTTACAATAAGTATGAGGGCCAGTGCGAATGAACACCTAAGGCCCCGTTACCAATGGTAAACGATGTTACAAATTACAATACGACATTGAGTGGTTCTAAAAAAAAACATTGTTCTGATAAATCCATACTTCTTGTTAGTTTTATTCTATTAGAATTTTGGTGGCATTACATTGTGTTGTTATTTTTTAGATTAATAATGTCTGATATTATCTACTTGACTATATTTCTCGCCAAAGAGAGTATGTTGAGTTAAAATATTTTAACATTGTTATGTGTGGCAAACATTTAGTGAGGGGTTATAATCATCTGTTAAATCGGAGTGAAGTAACCAGCTAGCGTCATATTAAAATATACCTAAAGATAAGTAAAACATGTAATACAAGATTCCTCATAAGTTGTTATAAAATCAGTTGAAAAAATTAAAGATTCATTATGATGATTTTTTTTTTTTTGTAAGTATTTAAAGTTAAAATTCTGACCACATATTTTATCAAAATCTCGAAAATATACAAATTGTTTAATAGTTAGTGAAAAATGTTTAAAATGTTTAAATTTTCAATCATTATACCTGAGGATTGAAAATTTAAAACAAGGTTTCTCATAAATACGTCATACTGCGTAACTAAAAAATATGAAAATATTATAATATAAACACAGTTTTATTTTATAATTTTTAAAGATTTTAAGTTCAATTTTGGACTAAAGAAGATATTTAAAGTTTAAGGGGGCTGCAGCAGATGAAAAAAAAGTTACTTTTAGACTAATAAGCTAGACAAAACTGGAAGAATTTGGTTTGACCAATTTTAATTTTGAAAACGGATTATGATTGATCAACAAGTTTACTAGGGAATGATCGAGGCAATTTCGATTATATTTTTTTTCAGCTGTGATATTCAAGAATAAAAATATCGAAAATATATAATATTTTTGTAATTATATTATTCATTATGACACTAACAATAATTGGAATATTCAAAATCGTCTATATCATTCCCTAGTAAACTTGTTGATCAATCATAATCCATTTTCAAAATTAAAATCTGTCAAACCAAATTCTAACAGTTTTGTCTAGCTTATTGGTCTTAACGTCACTTTTTGTCATTGACTGGAGCCCCCTTCAGCCTCTTTAAGGTTTATTTTATGATACGGAATTCAAATATATTGAAAAACATTATAACAAATAAAACTAATGTTTAGATTGGTCAAATCTACATAATTTTTGATTTTTGACAAAACCTGCTGCAGCCCCCTTAAACAAAGAATAATGAATTTAGTTATTTTCTCCTAGCTTAAAAATATTGATCTTGGGTAATTAAAATATATTATTCGTGTGTATTTGACATTTTTAAAGAATATATGACTATTTTGTATTCATACGAATGTAATTGTTTGTATAAAACCAATTCACCTACTGTATAACCAATGTCAAATAATAATAATATCGTAAAATATACTTTTATAGGCTGACCGTCTACGATCAGAATCGTTCTTCGTGTACAAAGATTTTACATCATTGAATTCAAATTTCACCCATCCTACTGTAGGTACAGGAGAGCGACTTACCCGGATTTTTTTTTGTTATGAACAATATCATTTGAATTGAATAAATCCTGAACTTCTTTACATTTTTTAATCTTCAATCATACAATTCATTGTGTTAAGGTATTTATTTTTTATTTTAAAGTTGGTTTATTGTTTTATCAAATAACAAGCATAATAGAACCAGAACTTCACAAAGAAACTTTATTCATTCAGATTTATTAAAAACTAATTAATTGCTCATAACGAAAAAAAGAATACGTATTCCCTCCCTACACATTGGAGGGATTTTCAACAAAACTTTAGAGATAATTTCTTATTCCACTGGGCACATCGGCTTGATCATATTGTACAGTTGATATTCATAAAACAAATTTTGAATAAATTAAAAATAATTTATAATAATAATAAATAAATATACATTTTAGATCATAAACTACCAAACCTAACAAAATTTAAATTATTATCTTAATTTCGCACAATTGCTTTAAAGAAACTAGATAAGACTATGAGTATATAAGTGATTTTCCATTAAATTATTTGACAATACAATTGTATTGATTATTCAATATGTATGAAAATACTATAGATCATATCAAATTCGGAGAAATGCTGAATTATACATTATCGATTATATAATTCAAGTAGTCAGACGTACCTATATAAATGGTAAATACTAGAAATCGAAACACAGTCTACTCTTATTGTTTAACGGTGAGTTCTCGATTCAAATTTGTTAAATAATACATTTGAAGCGAAAAAGTTGCAATCATGGCTAGGGCGTTGATGTTATTGTCTGTGATTTTCGTCAGCGTTTATGTGACGGAACAAGCATACTTTTTGCAGAAAGATTTCATTGACAATATCAATAACCATGCAACTACATGGAAGGTAGGTCATTAATTATTTGTATTGTGTTCGAAAAATGTCTTGTTAAAAACTGTTCATTATATAATAGGATAAAATAATAATTACCTATATCGTGTATGGAAATTGAAATTTTAGACAAATATTTTTAAATATAATATTATTCAATATCAAATTTTATTAAATTTAAAACCACTTAAAAATGTGATTTTTATTCAATTTTAAATAAGAATTTCTTGTAAACAATAACGGATCGAAGTAAATAATATACTTGATACCTACCTACATTAAGTTAAAATATTATACTTGCAATGTTTTGTACTTTTTCAATATTTTTTTTAAACCTACTAATCAGCACATTTAACAAATATTAGGCAGGTGTAAACTTCGACCCAAATACACCAAAGGAATATTTTTTAAAAATGTTGGGATCAAAAGGAGTACAAATTCCAGACAAACATAATATTCACATGTACAAAACCCACGATGCAGCTTACGATAACTTATTCGGCCGAATTCCAAAACACTTTGACGCTAGGAAAAAATGGAAACGTTGTCACACGATCGGAAAAGTTCGTGACCAAGGGAATTGTGGATCGTGTTGGGTGTGTAGAAATATAAATTGATATGTGTCAAGAGTTGGACAGTCGTTTTAAACGAAATATTTATTTAGGCAATGGCTACGAGCTCGGCTTTTGCTGACCGTTTATGTGTAGCTACAAATGCAGATTTCAATGAACTGTTATCCGCCGAAGAAATCACTTTCTGTTGTAGTTCATGTGGTTACGGATGTAATGGCGGTTATCCGATTAAAGCGTGGGAAAGTTTTAATAATCGTGGTCTAGTAACCGGAGGAGACTACCAGTCTGGAGAGGTATGTGCAGGCTTGTTCTGAGTAGACTATTAATATAATATTTGTATAATATTACGTTTTGCACGCATCGTTTTTAGGGTTGTGAACCATACAGAGTCCCTCCTTGCCCTTATGACGCTGAAGGACACAATACATGCGCAGGTAAACCAAGGGAAAAGAATCACAGATGCACGAGGACGTGCTACGGAAATCAGGACCTCGACTACAACGACGATCACAGATTTAGTACGAACTATTTACAAAATGTCTACGATTTTATATGTATTTAATCTATATAACTGAACCATGATTTTATAGCACGTGACTCCTACTACCTAACGTACAGCAGCATCCAAAAGGACGTTATGAGATACGGACCGATTGAAGCATCGTTCGATATGTACGACGATTTCCCCAGTTACAAGTCAGGTAAACAATAAACATCAACTAATATCGAATATATATATTTATAATATGACGTGTCTTGTGCTTACATTTCGATAATCGTAGTATTATTTCTAACCGCAATTTCAACATTTTAAAGGTGTTTACGTGAGATCGGAAAATGCTTCATACTTGGGAGGACATGCCGTTAAATTGATCGGTTGGGGTGAAGAACACGGAGTGCTATACTGGTTAATGGTCAACTCGTGGAACGAAGGTTGGGGTGACAACGGTCTTTTCAAAATTCGACGAGGCACAAACGAATGTGGTATCGATAATTCTACTACTGGTGGTGTACCAGTGGCTAATTAAGCATATTATTTTTATTTATTGATAGTTATTTTAATAGTTTATATTTTATTAGTTTTGAAATAAAAAAATGCTGTCATGTTTTTCATGTTTAAATAAAATCAGTTCTAGTTATCTAACATACTGTTCTCATTTGATTTATTTTGTTTTCATGAGATTATATAGCAACATAATCTTTATAATTGATTAAAATAAATATTTCTTTGTGTGTTTGACGTGCTAGATCCATTGTTCACTTTAATACATAATATATAACAATGAATTAATTATGGTCAATAGACAATGAAAGTAACTTAAACTTAGTAATTAGGTACCATAAATGTTTGCCAAACATTGTTTGGTTTATGATACTTAAACCTTGGTGAATATTCATCATCATTATCATCGCTAGATAAGCTATAGGTGCCTATCCTTTTTTTTTTTATAGTAGGTAGTTAAGGTAGGTACCTAATTATTATAAGTACTATTGTTTTTTTAGGCAATTGTCTTTGCATTGACATTTCTTTGGGTACTAGTGTACTACGAGTACTGCTTCAACTTCATAAGTTATTGCTACTCGGTTTGAAATTTTTGAAGCAAGTTTTTCAAATCTTAGTTTTAAAAAGAAAAATTTATATGAATTTCCGACACAAAATAATTTGCACATTTGTATGATTGTTACGTTTGTTTTTAAGATTTGAACTTTAAATGCTTAAAGAAAAAAATTTGACAATGAATGTCAACATTGATGTGAACATTTTCAAACATACAACTCTACTTGCAGTACCTGATCTGCCCGAATAACCAATGGCAATCACTAATAAATAAATACTAATATTTTCTACTAATTATTTCCCCTATAACCAATAGCAAAAATGTACAAACAAACATTTCCATCGTAAATTTCAAAATCCCTGTTTGAACACCTCCCCGTGTTTTAAATTTAAATTTATCATTTTTAAATTAGCTTATGTTACTCAGTAATAATGTGGCTTTCTATTAGTAAAATAATTTTCAAAATCGATTCAGTAGATCAAAAGATTACCTCCTACAACCTCACAAACTTTACCACTTCTTAATAATATATTATATAGTATAGATTGGTGTCTAGTATAATACAGTAACCTACCTATTATAGTAATATATGCATTTTATGATGTTTGTGAGATAACAAAAAAAGTTAAGCTAGTTTTTCATGTTTATTTTTTTTGTTTTACATCACGAATAACATAGGTCTTATTGTAACCTAGGCTAACCTATCCATGGGTGGTCTACAATAAGACATTTGTACTTTTGTAAAAAACAAATTTTTCGAGCAGTTTAAATAGTTTTTTTAAATATGATATAATACGCTATAATAAGACCTTCTACTTCCTGATTCGTTCCGTACGGTTAGAAGCGTTCTACCACTCTCCTATCTTAAATTAGATATAATCAAAGGTGGGTATTAACTAGTTAAAAAGTTAAAGTTAAGCTAAAAAGTTAATTTTTTTCTAACTTTTCAACTCAACTGGTTAGTTTATTCTCTAATCAACTTATGAACTTAACTAGTTTAATTTACAGTTGAAATAACTTAGCTTTTCTTAGTTGATTTTAAAAAAATCCATCAAGTTATAAACATTTTTAAATGTTTCGTTTATACGTAAATATTACTATTACATACTCATCTTCACGTATTATGACATTCAATTGCTATATACGGTAGGTATAAAAAATATATTTGTTAAATTATTAATTTGAGATGAGTATAATTTAAATCAATAAATAATAGTAAAGTAAAAGGGTATACAGTGCGTATATTATGATGAAAATTCAATAAAATTGTTTTTTACAATTTATTAATTAGAAACTAGAAAGACACATTCACTCTATATGTGATTTAGAAAACTTATTAAAAAAATTGATTAACTTTTTTCAAACTGAGCTAAGTTAATAATTCGACGCCCCAGTTCAAAACTGCAGCAACTCGAGTTATAACAAATTCAAGTTATGTACACCATCTTATAGACGATCTTGTAACGATTTCAGTTCAAGAACGCAATAAAATATAGTTAAATTATTGACCACGAGAGAGCATTTTCAAAATTATAATTTACATTACATTACATAGAGAAACAATATAGAAAACACATTATACCCAACAAACAAATTATTTGAGTTGTTGCAGTTTTGATCTGGGGCGTCGAATTATTATTTTCTATATTAAGTTTTAACTTATCGAGTTAAATTTATAATTTGTTAACTGTTAACTTTTAACTTATCGATCTTGTGTCCTCTTAACTTAACTTAACTTAATTATTTCCATTAACTTACCCACCTTTGAATATAATATTACGATTAATTTACTTAGCAATAGTTAATAGGTCGCCAACCTTTAACCCGTAGAACCCGAAGGAGTCCGTAGGACTTTTCTTAAAACTAAATTGAAGGAAAAATAAAAATAAACAAGGTTAAGTTAAGTTATACTGGGGAATTATATTGTTGGGCGTGGAGAAAGCTCTACCAGCTGACGTAAGACTCTATCAAAATAAATTATTGAAAAATTTAATAAAAATCGCAAAATGCGAAATTTGATATTTTATGAGGTTTATTTCTATAACTTAAGAATTTAACATACCTAATCGTGTTGATTGATTTTGTTCGTTATACAATCTGAATTTTTCTCATTTATAAAATCTTCTTTATCGGCGCATTTTTTTTACTAATTTTTGGTTTAATGTTTATGTATTGTGGGCATTTGTGGTTCTTATTTTATTATAGGTACGTATTTACTTGAAAAGTTCGAGAATTCCAATAGTTTTAAAAATATGTGGATGTATTGGTGATGAAAATTTGAGTTAAAATCTGAATGAAAACTTTCACATGCGTTTTTCGTATGAACTCTATTATTTGTGACAATGCGCAATGTGATTTTCATTATATTTTTTAATAATCATAATATATTTATTTGTAAAAATTTGTATGTACATATTTAATTTTTTCCACCGTGTAGGAACTAATATACGTACATGATTTTTACCGTGTAGGAACTAACGTATGTAATTGGTGACCAGCTACTTTCGTGTAGGAACTTACTATTCCCCAACCAAACACCGGGCAGGTAGACGAAGGTGTCGGTAAGATTGTCGTGCACGACGTAGCGTTACGATATTTTAAAAAATTCTAAAAAATTGACTATTTGAATTAGATAAATGTTTTTACAATCAAAATTGTCTTATAACCATATTAACAGATCGGCTATTTTGAATATTTCCAAATTTTCAGCACATATTAAAATATTAAAATATTTTTTTTATATTATATAGGTATATGTGTATCACAAGTGATTGGAAATTATATAAAAAAATAAACTTAATAATTATTGATTAGAACAAAAGTTATTTCATCTGTCATGTATCCCTTGCACTCTGTATATACAAATGATAAATCATGTATGATTAAATAAATAAATGTACTAATTTTGACATAACTATATACCTACCTACGACCGAATAACTATAATTTATTGTCGAGGATTTGTAACTGGGCAGACTTCCTCCTCGTACTTTATAATATATTTGTCATCTTGTAAATTATTCTCCATATCATATCATATTTGCTTATTGTACATTTGTACGCATGCTACGATTGTATATTTTCTATTTTAACAAAAAAAAAAAATGTAATACAGTACTTATATTATTTTATATCTAATTATTAAAATATTATACAAATTAAAATTATCAGTAAAAATTAAAAAATATTTTTTCTATCTAGGTAGGTATCATTTTGTAGTAGGTAAAATAAGATAGTTTGTTACAAAATATACAGTAAACAACTATAAAATATATAAGGTGAAGTGGGGTAAGTGTGACGGGAAAATGAAAAGTTCATTTTGAATTTGACAATACTTTTTTTGTTTTCAACTTAAAGTTGTTATTGTTCCATAATGTACCTAACACCTCTAGATATACATAATAAGAATTTATAGTCAAAAAAGTTATATTATTACTCGACTAAGAATAATTTTTTTTTTTTTTTAACGTCACACTCGCCCCTCTTCATGGGGCAAGTGCAAAATCGGATTGTTTTTGCTATTAGTATTACATAAAATTATATATGGGGCAAGCGAATAATAAAGATAAAAATAAGCTTTAATTTGATTTTTGTTTCATTCAAATATCTTGATTCATTAAGAATTGACAGGTAGCACAGGAGCTCTTTCTAATTTACGTAGTACCATTTTCGACTAAGCAATTGACCAAATATAATTTAGTTAGGTAATTAGTAAATAATGACTTAGTTTTAGTTTAAATTAATATCGTATTGTAGTATCACCCGTATAGGATAATACGCGATGAACAAACTATATGCCTTACCTCCGTACACTCTAAGCTAATGACTATCTCTAGAATAAATTCAGATTAATGCACTGTTAGCTTTTGAGGTACGATGGTACGCGTTTTGTCGATCTTACGTCCGTTCCCTAATTTGGAATGACTATTAGGACGCCGCAACCAGAGCACTGTTCAGTTTGCAATAAACCTCATTGACTAATAGGTGTGTGGGTCTGAGCACTGTTCCGATATTCAAAGGTAAGGACAAAGAAGACTTCGAAATAGAATTCAACTCGGGTTTTATTGGTCGGAAACACTTTTATTGAATTTTAAAACAAACATAAATTAAACACTTTGCGGATTCAGACCGCCGTAGCCCGTTCTCGCCGACTCACTCAGTGACAACGGGGACCCCTCCGTCCTTGCGCGTACGGCGGTGTTATATAGTAAAATAGTTTTTGCTGTCTCAGCACATCTTGCTTCATTGACCTATATTAATAGGTATCTAAATTGCCACGTTGATTTTTACATGTAATATGTTTACATTAAATAATAATACAGTGACGACTGTCTACAATATACGACAGTATAAAGGGGTAGGTAAGTATGACATCAAGTGATACACTTTCCCTATGTTACGATTTTACTCTTGCCCCGATGTGTATTTTTACTGGGGAAAGTGTATAATCGAAAAAAACAACGTAAAAATATGTCAAATATGAAAAACAGACAAGTGAATCTTGAAGTGAACATTATATAAAGTATCTTTACCTTTTCGTAAATTCAAAATTTAATATTTGTGCTGACAACAAAAATATTTGAAAACACGTTTCCATAGAAAAATACGATCTACTTCAGTAAAAAAAATATATTTTGTGATAACAGCACGATAGATGCTAGTACAGTGCTGCAAAAAAATATCCATGCAACTATCACCTTACAAATTTCTAGTTTCACTATCAATAGATTAAATACTGATCATGATAACATCTAGTTTTACACTCGCCCCACTTAACCTTAAGTTGTTTTTTTTTTTGGTTTCACCCAGTCTTAAAAAATATGTATTTCAAATAGATACTTTTTGAAGATTTTTGAGAACAAATAGAAATACTTGACATGTGCCTACATTGAACTTATTTAAATAGGTACTTTTCAAATGGGTACTTTGTGATTTTAATTATTTAATTATACAAGTAGATATGAAAATTAATTTTATAATTTATTAGTTATGACTAATTTTAAATTTTAGTATTTTGAAGCTACTTCATTTTGTACTGAAGAATTAAAATATAAATAATGATATCTTATATTTTAGTATTAATTAAACAATAAACGGTTGATAATGAAACATAAAATAAACTACCATGTCAATAATTTGATTTTAATTATAAATAAGATAATATACCAAATGATTATCAAAAAACAAACTGAAATGTGACAACGATTCTTTTGAAATTTTAAAATTATTTACATAAAAATATGAATTTTATTTTCAAATAGGTACAAAAACATCCAAGGCAGTATTTAAAACATTTTCCAAGTACCAATTTAACAATCATTCTAAATACCTACTATAAAATCTTTTAAATACATTTACTAGGTAATAACTAATAAATAAATTACGCGACTGATTTCTTCATGGCTATAGTATCCAGCAGGTAAGTTCCATAATTAACAGTGGTGTAGCCATGGCGGGAGAGCAGTCATTGCCCCCCAGTCATGCCCCCCCTCATTGCATGCAAGACACTGAAACAACATAAAAATAAATTATTATTGTTAATTGTTTAGTATTTTTTTTTAAACATACAATGTGACCCTCCCCAGAATTTTAAAATCCTGGCGACGCCGCTGGTAATTTATATAAATAAATATATATATATTTTAAAATTAAAATTATCTATATACTATGTTGCTTGTTAAGTTTAAAAAAATGAAACTATTTTTAAATTTAATTTGTATATTTTTTAATTTGATAAAAGTAAAGTAGGTAGGTACCATTTAATTTTAAACTTAAACAAAATATTTGTATATAATTTTGACAGAACGAGAAAAAAAAAAGAGATGATTAGCTCATTCTTAATTACAACATATAACTAGCTTATATTTTGTGTTAAACAATATCTACCTCATCAGCTTAAATAATAAATTAGTGCATACCCAATCAGTGGCGCCCAAGATAATTTTTCAGGTAGCAAGAAATAATTTTACCCACCCACCCAACCCCTCACAAACTCAAAATTATATTATTTTATACATTTTATCATATTTTGATTGATAATATTAGTAAATATTAAGGTATGAACCAATATAATCTTTGATTAATAATGAACATATTTGAAATTAACTATTTTATGTTATTATACCCACCCACCCCTTATTTTCAAGGTATAGCGACCGCTACACCTAGTTATAGGGTTGGGCGCCACTGTACCCAATGTCGAATGAAACTAATTAATTTTTTCATAAACTCATTTTGAAATAATTTATGATTGACTGTTTATACTAATTATTATGCTGCCCTATAGTAACACTTTACATTTTTATTTTATTTCAAGTATAGTTTATTAAAATTAATTAAACGTGTTAATAATAAAATAAACCTGCCTATGTCTTGTAGTTAAATTAAAGTAAAAAAAAATAATATCATATAATATTAATGGTTAATAATCAGTTTTATAAAAAAAAATATATAACTGTAGGTATTTATATTGATTGTACATTGTACAATCTTATAGTTCTAGCCTCTTTAAGACATTGATAATATTTCAATTCAATATTTTAATGATTGTTTTAAAAAAAAATATGAAAATAAAATTGTTTAAATAATAACTTGAAAATAATATTATATTATTAGGTCGGAATTCAGTGAAAAAACAAACATCCGTAAAATATGATTTAGTAAGTTTACAACATCCGAAATATCGGTATGTTTTCTTAAAATAAAACCTCTTGAATAGCATTATTTATTATAATTTTACTTTAATAATTTTGTTGTATTTAACCCATTAAAAAACATTTTTATACGTCTATTATGATAAAGTTAGTAATCATTAAACAATTAATATATATATTTTTTTTTAACTACAAGTAAATTACAAATTAAGAGTGACTCAGTGACCAATTAAGGGACATTATATATACCCAATTAAATATAGGGACATAGGGTAAATACATTTTTTGTTTTAAATTTATAGGATTACCGTGAAACATGTTCATTAATTCAAAATAGAAGCTTAATTTAGTGTTACAAATAAGACTTGTAGGTATATAGGAAAATCAGCAAACTCGAATGGACATAAAAAAAAAATTGTGTTAATATATGTCAATACCAATATCAATATATTTTAAAATACATTAAATAAACACCCATGTTAAAGTATAAAATTTGACATTATATCAGAATGGCTAATTTCCATGAAATTATATGATTATAATAATTAAATATTATATATTTCCATATTAAATATGATATATATAAATATTAATATAATTTAAATGTTTAATTATTTTTAATTATAATAAAAACAGTGCTTTAGTTTACAAACTGGTGGTCAATAAGAGCAATATTGAATTCTTAAATATATTATTATCAAGGTACATTTTTAAAATTTAATTTACCGTAATAGTGTACGGCAGTGGAAAGTGATACACAAACAAAATAAAGAAAATGTCTTAAGAATTACTGTCAAAACTTAAAAATGGAATTTGTTACAGTCTAAATCAATAGATTACACATAAATATAACATAAATAATTAGAGTTTGGATGTTATATTTGTATTTTGTTAAGTACAAAATAGGAATAGAGAGCTTCAGCCACAAACATAATTTGAGAAATCAAATGTAAGGTGTACGTAATATATCACAAATTTAATCAAGGTAAATCTATATTTTTAAAAATAAAGATTCCCACAAAACCATATAGGATAAGTAAGGTTATTTCATTATGGGTGGGAATGAGTTTTTTGTTTATTAATAAACAATTTTCAAGCAAAGTTCTTCTTATTACATGAATTATTTTTTAAATTATTCAAAATAGATACTATTAAATTATATACTGAATTTGTATGTTTAATTATTCACTGTTTTCCTCAACAATATTTTAGGCGTGAATAAAAATAAAACTGAGACAAAAAATGAATAAACTTATTTTTAAGTTATTTTATGTTTTGATTTAAATGCATTTTTCACATTAAAATAGGGAAATAACATCCAAAGTCTAACAACAATATTTCCTTATTACTTATGACTTAAATACTAACTGAGTGGTTTTTTAATATTAAGCATAATGTTAACATTTATATAAATAAATAAAAGACACTTAATAGACCTTCAAATATAATTTATTTACGAGGGAAAAATTAAAATTTAGACATTGAACTATTTTAATAAAAATTATTATTAATTATTATACTTCTTTTGAATATAAATTTTGATATTTTAGTTAAATAAAATTTGTGCTAAAGTAAATTCTTGTAGCCAGCAACAGATATAATAGTTGGTATATATTATTAATTAAGGTTTATTGAACATTAGAACAAATTAACAACATTTAGTAAACCAAGGAATTTTAATTATAAAATTTAAAAAAAAATCAAAAGACATGCACATTGATTATTCTTGGGGAGACATTATTAAACTCCCAAGAATTATTGTTCAATAGACAATTTAAGTACAAGTATTATCAATGTTATATAATATTATAGACAATACATCCTTGAGCATTTTATTAACGCTATGAATTTTATTGAAAATGTTGACTGGATATTTTTATAGATAGTTTTAACTGTTTAATTAATATAATGCCAGATTCATCGCAGGCAATGTGAAATCTTCAGTAATAAAGTAAAATATTTGTACATTTAAATTATGTCCTTTATAATAAATTTAAAATAACATTGAGAATTATTAAGAAATAACATCAATTTGTGGAGTAAAGTTTAATCTAAGCTAAATTTCTTATTTTAGTTTGTTACTATACTTTCTTGGTCAGTAACAAAACATACAATTCTCAAATTAGTGAGAAATAACATCAATTTTTGGAATAAATTAAATCTAATCTTCTAAAGTTCTTATTTTAGTTTGTTACTTCAATCTAAGTCCGTAACAAAATATAAATTTCACACCTTAACCTTATCAGTATAATACACCAATTGCATCCATCTGAATAGTATGAATGCAGTATTCAACTTTAATAGTAGAATAATATATTATTATACATTATTCCAAAAAAAAAAAAGTAAACAAAGTAAAATTAATAGCGTAAAGAACCATAGGTTTAATTTCATTTAAAAGCAATTACAGATATGAAAACATTATATTATAATAAAGTAAGTAATATGAAATGTGCCGCTTCACCTCTTCACAACGTTAGGGATTCCATCAACCACAAAATTTTATCCTTATCGTCCTGTAAAGTAATTAAAATATATCATAATAGTTAAAAAATATTAAATGTTGAATTTTGAATTAATTCATGAAATTATCTAAAAAATAAAAAGCGTTCAATATGCAAAATTCAAATAACAGTTTTAGTTTCTGAGTAATAAACCAATACATATTTCAATAAAAAAAATTGATATTCGATTTCAGATTTGTTAACCTCTAACTCGAGTATCAAATGTTTTAACATTGGCACATAATATATTTATTGAATTATCATTAAATTATCATAACAAATGTACATTGTAAATTAATTATTTTGTGGTTTTGACTCTTTATTTAAAAGAAAATAACTATGTTTTACTGAAATTATGTAAAAAGATTGTTAATTTACAAGTGATTTAGTATTTACTTCAAGAAATAATGTATTATACCAATACTAAATAACGCGAATTTATGTTATATGTCTCTGTAACTGTATAGAATAATTTTAAATTTTTATGTTTAAAACTCATCCAAATAATACAAATTCGCCGATATTCTCTCAATTGTATATCAAACCTGCATTCACTAACTACTCCTCTTATCGCCCTTCTCTCATCAGTTTTATCAACCAGATAATGATAATTAAAATGTCACACTTTATTGTAGTTACTATACTGTAGTAGCTATACTACAGCTAACATCTATTAATATATCTTATCTCTTTTCTTTTTTCATTATATTATTTAAAACTATCTATACTTAACCAACTATGACTCAGAATAACCAACCCAACATTGTATTTTGTATAATTGTTTAACTCGTAATAGCATGAAATATGCTGACATAATTAAATTTATTAAATAAAAAACAAATTTTTTTATGTTAATAGATTTTTGTGTAATTAGCAATTGGGCAGTTATGGGTTTATAATTCGGTGCACACGATACCGGTTACGATACAATACAATTTCTGGTGAAATTTTTTCAAGACCGACAGGCTTAAATATTATATATTTTTCATTCTTAAAAGATACACTAATATTTTTATTAACTACAAAATATATTCGTAAGGTTTACCAACTTCAGGTGCCTAAACACAACAAATTATACTAACTATCCAGTTATTTATGTATTAATTTAAAATTAAAGTTGTCCTTCGAGCATTTTACCTAATACGGGTTTCATTTCACCGCAAGACTAATATTTTTATTATTGTATAATTATTATTGAATTTGTATACTGTGTCTGTTGGAAGCTCACATGGTAGACAGTTTGCTTAATAAAGTTGTGACACACAATTCAATATGTTTAAGTGTTAAAGTTGACAAAGAAGTAATTTAGTTGTTATTATAATTTTATGAATAAGAAATGCATACAATATTTTACCTTTGTTTTTTTAAAAAAACATGTTATACATAAAAAAAATAATTAATTTTTGGATACATTAGTTAATGATTTAGTCATTTTCTTTGATAATAAATTGAAATTTAATAATCATAACATGATCAGAATTTAATAACCCGTTAGCACATAGACATTTTTCTTTAATTTGTACTCAATTAGCATATGCACACTATTCTGGTCTTCTAGTTCTATACTTACACAACATCTCAAAACTATCCTATATACTTTCATGCGATTACTTTATTTTAAATATAGAGCAAAAATTTAACGTCATACTAGTTATGATGGAATTTTAGGTTTTGTTTTAAAATGAATTCCTAAAAACCCCGTAGAAAATATATAAATTTAATGTTTTTATTCAAGCTACTCAATTATGAAATACTTAAGTATTAATTTAAATCAATGCTAAAAACTATTAAATAATTTATTTTTCTTAGAAAGCATACATTTTAATTATTAAATTAATTACCAGAAAATATAATAGTGTCATAAGATAATTATTTTAATTTAATCTTACAATGTTATTATTTAATAATATTTATTATTATTCATATTATTCATATTATTATTTATTCGGTTTTTGAAAATTGTATGAAATTTTTATTGGTATTTATCTAATGAATGTCCATAATTATTGTGGGTTATTTGTTAAATTGTCGTAAATTTACTATCTAATCTTATCTTGGTTAGGTGACCTATAGTCCGATAACCGATTACATACACATTATTTTTTTACTTTTATTGTTATGACAAGTTTTAGTCAAATAAATCTATTGATCATTCCAATTTCCGGTCATTTGTGTTTCAACATTTGAAATAACATAATATTATTATTACAATAATATTAAATGTAATAATAACTTCTTATAATAAATAATAATTCTATAAGAATAATAATTATAATAAATATAATAAATGGTTATTTATTAGTAGCTCAGTTTCGATTAGTTTCTGATTTTTATGTGAAAAGTATTAAATATTATGTAGAAATAAAAGAAAAATTGTTTTTTAGCATATTTTGATAAATAAAATGCATATTTTACAATTTTTTATTGACCTACAGTATTTTTTTTTTGTATTATTGAAAAAAAAATCCTAATTTTTTACAAATGCTATGAAAAGCACTGTACGTGCACTGTAGTTTAATGGAATACAAATAAGATTTCTAAATTAGACTATTTGGCTATCTTCTTCAACCATTTAACCTAAATATTGATTTTTATTTTTTACACATAATTTAAAAAATCAAGTATTGCTTATTATTAATTATAAGCCAAAAACCATTTAACATAATATCTTGCCTGATGGTTTGATTCATTTGAATATGAATCGCGTAATGATGTCAATGCTGGCTTGAAATCCTCCAACGAAGAGCATATTTCTTTGACTCTAGCTGGTGACATACGAGTCAATTGATGCAATGTCGATAAAATTAACTCATGATGACTTGGATCAACATTTTTTTCCATGCCCATGATTATCGAACTTATAATTTCAACAACACCATTATCAACATACATTTCTGTAAATATTACTCATATTAAAAATTACTTGTTCATAGCAATGTAATAAGAATAGTAACTTACCCGCTACATCGTTACCCATATGAGATGTTGAGCAAATGATGAAAACTGCTTTAATCTTCAATTTTTCAATGGGAGCTTTCAATGCATTGATAATCAAATCTTTACCTCCAAGGTCAATGAATTGCCAAAAACCATTGTTGTTTTCACGGATCAGACCTAAGCATTTTAAACATTAATCAATTAAAATTTGTCAAAATAAGTAGGTACTATGAGTATCAATTTGATTACAACATATTTGTAACTCACTGGAAATTGCAGCTAGTGCTTTGATACGCACTTCATCGTTAAGATCGTTTTCCACCATAGAAATCAATGCTTTTATATAATTTGTATTTTCCATAAACTTTTCTTGACAGTATGGATTATGCTGAACCAACTTAGCAATCAATTCACAAGTCTTGACGCGCACAGTTGGATGCTCGGAACGGATACACGGTAAAAAGATATGGAAACCGCCAAGCTTTTCAAAATCTGAAAAATAATTAGTTAGATTCATATATTCAAAAACAAGTTTGTAAAAAAAATTAAATAAAACATTGGTAACCATTAGCATAATCAATATTGTCAACATATTCTCCAATAACATCAAACGCAAATTCATGTTCATCCACTTGTTTATTATTGTCAAACAAAATATTAATAGAATTGTTCATTTCCTCGTGTACATTGACTGACATGGTAGACAAAACATTTGACAGAAATTTCCTTCTCTAAAAACATAACAAATAAAACAGTAAAATATTAACTGCAACACAATAAAGCATATTATAGGTACTTAATTTATAAGTAGGTAAGTGCCGAGGTTGGATAAATACCCAACGGAAAACTGTTGTATACCATGGACATTTTACATGCCTACCATTTGAACACGATAACAAAAATATTTGATACAAAATTGTGAACAATGTAGGTCAAAAATTATTAGAACAAAGTTCCCTCTAAAATTATGGCCTGAATTTAAGCCTTCAACAATATGAACTATAAACGCATGTGAATCCATTTCATTGATACTTCAGTTCTATGTTTTATTCTGCTAACCCAAATATTTTTCAATTTATCTACACACATTTTTAAGTAATCAACATATAAGTATATTAAAAAGAGTACCAGCCTCTAGAAGTTAAAAGAAGAAAGTGGGGGATAACCAAGAAAAATGTCATGAAACAAAAATATTGAAAACAATTAGGTACTACATAGTTAGTACCTATTTTTAAATTTGTTTGTTAAGTACCCAAGTATAAATTTCTACTCAATGTTTTTTTTCTCAAATTAATATATATTATATTTGTTAAAAAGGTAGGTTTATAAAAATAAATTTTTAAAAGGTTTTGTGATTAAAAATCAACCATCATATTATGGTTGAATAGGTAAATAGTAACAGAATGTCTGGTTAATATAATAAAACGATAATGCCTAGGTACCTAGTTGAGTAAAAATGTATAGCAAACAGATTTAATGAATTCAGGCCTAAGTCTGTTAACACGTTGACAGACAGTCATAATAATACGAGTCGCAATATGACGACGACTGCTATAACGGCAAGTAGAATATAATATTTTGAAGTCGAAAAAGATTAGATTCTTACGGCATCACCGCGTTTGATGTGCGATCAGCGTCCAATTGTGACTTAGGTACTAACCAGTCGAGCAAAATTATTAGCAAACATTCTAAGAAAAAATTGTTTTTATGGACAGGTCAGTGATCAGAGTGAATCGCAAATGTTGCGCGTGACCGCTGTCAGAGCAGTCGACCACGCGTTAAGATGAAAAGTTGTTTTTTTTTTCTAGTACCCAACTACGACCCACCCGCACAGAGTTCATCACGGCGACCGTAACGGTCGTTACGCTAGCAACACAAATACCTAGGCGCCCGGCGCTGTTATACTCACTTCCTCGCAATATAGCAGCGCGTCGTCCTCATGACGCATGTTCATCGGCTCCCCGTCGGCCAGGTCGCTGGCGTACCTGAACATGTCCTTGTAGTTGCGCACCCTGTTCGGGTCGCAGATGCCGGACGCGACGTTCGCGGCCGAGGCCGCTGCCGCGTCCTCCTCGGCGGCGCGGTCGATGGTGAGGGCCGGCCGCGAGCGGTCCACCCGGTCGATGATGCCGCCGGTGCCGCGTATCGCGTCGACGATGGCCGGGTGGCTGGAGGCGCTGCGCATCGGACGGCGGGGTTGGTTGTTGCGGCGGCGGCGGCGGTGGTGATTGTCGATGGCGTCCAGGTCGATGATCTCGTCCTCGTTGATGATGTGATGCCGGTTAGGCGGCGGCGGCACGATGACGGCGGGCGCCGAGTCGTCGTCGCTGGACGACGACGACCCGCCGATGTAGTCCTCCATGTGGCGGCGAAACGTGGTGGCGGCTGGAGTTGTCGGCGGCGGCTGGAGTTGTCGGCGGCGTGCGTGAGCGCGTGTCGGGCGGCGTGCGACGAGTGACGGCTCTGGACGGTCGGCCGGATGTGTGCTCGGTGTGCTCGGTGGGCTGTGCGGCCGCGCCGAAACCTATCGCTGTTCGCCGACGCGGAGTATCGGACGGAAAATCGATACCGAACGAGAGTCGGAGGCGGATGAAGCTGTGCGGCGGAGGAGAGGGGCGGGAGCGCGGACAGCACGCGGTCCGCGTTACGCGTCGGATTCGGATCGTCGACGGTCGACGGCAGTCGTCGTCGAAATAATCGTAATAATGAAGTGCTACTCGTGCACCGCCGCCGCCGCCGCGATCAACAGGCCGGGTCACGCGCGCGCTCTCTCGTTATCAACGACGACGACGACGACAGTACGACGAACGCAATAACGATATTTTAAATTATTATTATTGTTGTCTTTGTCCGCAACGACGGTGTTAATAATATCATTAATTTCGCTCGATGACGATTTTAACATTTTAATATATTTTTTTCGTATTGTTATCGTTGCTATCGCTGTTGTTGCCAGTTGTTGTTGCCGTTATCAGCGGCGGCGGCGGCGGCGGCGGTGCTGCCCGTCTTCGTTTTCGTCGAAAACGATGTTGTACGACGACGCGTCCTCGTCGCTCGCTCGGATTTCGTTTACCGTCGCCGGTCACCCGCGACCGTGTACACAAAAATACTATTACAATACCGATATTGATCGATGCGTTTTCGTTACTATTTCTGAGCTAGCGGTACGAACAGTGGCGTAAATAGGCCACTGGAGGCCCGTGTGCAAAGACTAAAATGGGCCCTCCAAAAAAATAAAAAATAAGCAGTGATACAATATGATTTATCCTTATTAATTATTAGGTTATATTTATTGTTTACCTATTACTTACTTGTAAGCAACCTAGCAACATTTATAAACATTTATAAATTAATCACATCTTGTAAATTTTTTTAGGTAGGTTTTTTAAAATGTAGGTATATATATAAATTTTATAAATGTAGGTACATTTAATCATTTAAATACTATAAAAGTATGATACGTTTATAGAATAACATTAAATAAAAAAAAAAACAAAATATATTACTTATTATTTATTAATAATGCATAATATTATATAACTTACATTATTTTATTTTATTTGAAATACTTTTGCTCATAAAAAACGTTGAAACTACTTTAGAAAATTTTTTTTTCTTGACTTTAAATTTGCGAAGTCGTTTATAATTTTGTCAATTTCAAGTTCTGAGGTTTTTTCTCTTTCAATATTGAGAATTGCAATGTTCGTAAGTCTGTCTTGTGAAATTGAGTTTCTAAGATAATTTTTAATGAGCTTCAGCTTAGAAAAAGAACGTTCAGCAGAAGCGACTGTA
>NC_042493.1:125249763-125265985 GCF_005508785.2 Acyrthosiphon pisum
CTCGGAACTTAAAGTAGGCGTTGGCGTGCGCACAGGGGGGGGGGGGGGAGATATACCAATAATAAAAAAAATAATAAATTGAAAAATTCATTTTCACAATTTGATGCACTACGTGACACTTTGAAGGTATAGGTACTATTTATATCAGGTAGATACCAGGCACGTCCGCAGATAAGCAGCTCACTAGACTAAACTACACTATACTTCAAGTGACAATATTTTTTTTGGGGGGGTCTCTGCCCCCCATACCCCCACCCATTCCCAAACCATCTCTATGATGAATTTTCAAAAATATAAGGATTCATAATTTTTATTGATTAACTAATAATAATTAGATAGGTACTTACCAACATAGGTAATGGTTAATATAAATTGGTTATTAATTGTAATATAAAATAATTAATTGTTTGGAAAAATATACCGTTTGTTGAATTAGCCCTATTTTTATTGTCGCGTACATTAGTTTCATTTTTTATATTATATCCAAGTAGAGCTTTGGAGATACAGGAAATGTATTTTTATTTTATGTAGCGCGTAGCTTTTTTTAACTATTTTATTTAAAAATTTTAATTGCAATTGTTTTACAATACAATGAAAATATGAGTATAATTGTACCTATAACAATACAATAAACAATTCATAGTGTTAGGTATTTATAAGTGTACAATTATAATTATAGTGTCATAATATTTTATTTTTATACAGTATACCTACACCAATGTCCAATGTATTATTATAATTAGTGGATCAAACACCTACCAATAATAATGTAACACAGGCCTTGCTACTGCCGTCCATTTTTTGCTCAAAACACCTTAAGTTTTAACAAAATTAAAGGTAGTCTAGGTTGTCCGATTTTTATTCTGAAAAACCCGAACTCGTCAGAAAATGTTCTACAGATCTTGCGGAACACTTTGTAATAATTAAAACTTGTATTATTGTAAACTGTAATTGATTAAAAGTTGCCTAAATGTTGCCCCTTAAATGATAGCCGTATCGAGGCCCCTTAACGAAATTAATAATACCTATCATTAGCGACCAAAATAAATGTATTAAAAGACGCGTGGTATTACCGTTCTTTGATCACTGTACCCTATACTAAAGTTCGACAGACGACGGTTTCTTAGAATAGGAATTTGGTATTTTGGACATAATCATGGACAAAAGTTATAAATTAACAGCGAGTGAGTTTTTATATTTTTTTAGATTCTGAGTGAAACGATGAATGTATTGATTTTACAATGATGTGTGTTTTTTTATTTTTTTTTGTCATCACTTTTTAGGACAGTAAAAGTGCTTGGATTTTCTTCAACAGTATACCTTTTCTGATAGAAAAGTGAATCTAGTTGGTACTTTGGGGGGTCAAAAATAAAAATTTCCCAGTAGATTTCAAATGCGACGTGAAAAATAAAATAAAAATTAAGGAAAAGCAGGAATTTTTACGCAAAACCTTTTTTTCGAGAAAATCGATTTTGGTTTTTGGTACAACTCTAAAACAAATGACCGTCGGTGCATAAATTTTTGACTGAACGTTTATGTTTGCATTTTTATGCACCTTAACATTTTTCAAATATTTTGAGCTGTTTTCGGACATTTTCAGTTTCCATTTTTTTTAGTTTTTTTTTCTATAAATATCAATAAAATTTTATTTGATGGTTAAAAAAGCTTGAAAATTTAATAGAAGGTTCCTATTATATTATTTCAAAGGCAGATAAAAAAAATTAAAAATCCATAGCCACAGTTTTTTTTATTAGCATTTAAAGTTCAAAAATTGACAAAATATGTAAAAATCACGAAAATTAGCAAATTATTTTGAGTTAAGAATTCGTAAAAATTTTTCTTTTTAATTCTAAGATTTTAAAATGTAATATAAGATTCCTCATAAGTTTGTCTACCATTTAAAAAAAAAAATGTCTTCAAGCAAGTCAAATAACATTTTTATAAGCGTTTGAAATTCATATTTTTACAACATTCGATATTCACTTGATTTCTCACGTAACGATTTTCTTATTTTGTTGTAATTAAAAAACGAATGACTATAGATACTTGAAAATTTCACTGAATGTTTATATTAGCATTTTCTATATACGATAAAATTTTGAAAATAATTTGACTCATTTTGAGCTGTTTACGGACATTGTCGGTTTTCAATTTTTTTTATTTTTTTTTTTCTATAAATATCATTCAAGTTTAACTGTTGGGTCAAAAAGTGAAATGGTAAATACCATAGATAAGTATATATATGTCTAATACCTAGACTGATATACCGTCTCCGCTCAGAATCGTTTTTCTTATACAGTGATATTATATCATTGAATTAAAATTTAATACTATCCATTATACAGTGACCCACTTGTAACCTACTGTACAGCAGAGCGACATCCACTTACCCACCATTTTTTTATTTGAAAATTCAAATTATTAAAACTCTCAGGTGGTGCATTTTCGGGCGTGCCTGGTAGATACTAGATAAATGTTATGCGATGGGCTAGGATATTGGCATGCGTGTGTGCAAATATTATAATTTAAATTAATATAATTATAAATTAATTATTATAAGAAATAAGTTATAGTAATTTATATATGTATCCGATAGACGGCTGTATTTTACTTGAAATGTCGACCATCGACATACAGCCGGAAAGTATAATGTTATAGGTAAATCGATAAATTGACTTTACAACGCAAGGCCGTTTCTAATTAAAATTCACAAATACATAGGTGAAACTTTTTCAATTAGAATTCACCTAACAACCAATTTACAATAGATTTTTGATTTGAACTGATTTAAAATTGTTATCAATCATATCTGAAAAAGCCCGGATTTATCGTCACTATACCTAGGATATATTTCTAAATGCATCATTAATAAAAGGAAATATATTGACTAGTCAATAACGTTAATTCCTTAAGAGGATGTCAGTGCATTATTTGTTTTCTCTCTCCGGCCCACGTACAACATATACATAAAACGCATTTACTCAGAATCATTTTTTCCATGTTTTTAAGTAATCTTAGAGTAAAATCACCCTTTAAAAAAAATAGAAAATAATATTTTAGAGGGAATGCCGAATGATACATATTATCGATTTTATATTTTATTGTTATTTGCATCTGTAGGCAGGGCTTCAAAACGTTTTTATAACGTTATGAATATAACGTTAAACACATCAAAAAACGATTGAAATCGATAGCGGATAACGTATCAGTGAACGATAAACGATTGAAACGGTTAACGGGTAACATATCGCTAAACGATAAACGATTGAAAACGGATAACGGATAACGAAACAGAAACGATAAACGATTGAAGCATGATATAATTGCCTGAACAATAAAATATTTATAAAATTATGACTATCAGTAAGTTATATATTTTGGTTATTTTTGTAATATTATATTTTTCAATCACTCTGTTTTGTGTGGGAAATCAGATAATGCTAAACGCTTCATAACGTTTAAATTTTTAAAACGTTTAAACGCTTAAGTTGAATAACGTTTAAATTCAATATAACGTTAAACGGTATTATTATTTTTGATTTAAGCCCTGTCTGTAGGTATTCGAATTTCAAAATAAACAAAAAAATGTAATTTAATTGACGTTTAAGTTGTTTTGACAAATCGACATATTATTCCCTCAAAAATATTATTCTCAATCTTTTTTTCAACGGGTAATTTTACTTTAAAATTACTTAAGATCATAGAAAACTGAAAATAATGACCGCTATTTAGAGGTGCCCGTCCTACAGAGGTAGAATAACGCTAGGATACACTTGACGGGACCAAAAAAATTGACCGTCCCATAGAGGTGACCGTTAACGGAATTTCTACTGTTCTTTTATATAAATAAAAAAATCACACTCAATACAATGATAAATGGCTTTACATAAGTTTTACATTAATTCTAGTTTCTACAAAATATATGTTCTTTTCTCCTATACAAAATTTGCTATAATATGTCGTCAATTCTCTGGATAGTAAAATTAATCTTTTAAAATAAATTACTACACTTAGTATAATATTTTGTCATTCATAGTTGTATGCCTACTTGTGTTTTTTCAACATACCTACCTAATATATACCCAATACCTATATGTATATTCGTATTGTGTTATTTTTATTCTCTTTTATTTTCTGTCTTAGTTTCTTATTTTAAATTAAGTTATTATTCCATATTTAATACTCTAATTGATATGTCGTATTAATCATTGTATCAAATATATTTTGTTCATTGAACTACCGTCCGTTTTTAACAATAAATAAATAAAAATATACGGAATGACCAGCTATTTGACGTAAGGCGTTCAGTAAGTTATTTATTATTTCAGAAAATGCCAAGGCAGAGCAAGTTAATTACATAACAAGTTAACTATTTTTTTTTTCAATTTAATTAATATTTAAGTTAATTGACATTTTTAATATATCAATTAAGTTTAAATTGAGTCAACAAATACTGTTAATTTAACTCAACTTCGATTAATAAGTTAAATTAATAATAATAAACAAAAAAATTCATAACACACAATAAAATAAGTGATAATCACTTGAATAGTAATCATCATTCATAGGTGTATTACTATTCAAACAATCTATGATAATCATTATTGTACTAATAAAAAATAATTAATAACTAATGATGAGTGATGAATAGGTATTATAATTTATGAATATAATTCATGGCATCGATGTCTTCATACGGGTGACTAATGTTACCTCTATATTAATATATTAATAAGTAACTTATTAATACAATAGGTATATTAGTTTTTATATTTAAACATAATTACGAATATTCTTTGTAAATATATCTTATTTTTTTCTGATATTACTCGTATTTGCTATATTCTGCGAACTTATAATAATTATTATAAACCGAAAATCCGTGATTAACAAAATATTTTTCTGAATAATAGGAATATTCAAAATTAACTTAACTTGTAAAATAAAGAAAAATATGAGTTGATTTTAAGATAATGTTGAGGCAAATGAGTTGAGTTAAAGTTAAGTTAATTAAAACACCGAACTAGTAAGTTAAGTTAGTAAGTTAAAATTAACTTAAATTATATCTTATTAAGTCGTTAATATCCAGCCTTGGAAAATGCTAACGTTTTTGTAAAATATTATTTATTTTACTATTTTTTTTACCGTTATCGTTTTTTAAGTTTGTATTATTATACATACGTTATTAATTTCATACTCCTAAGCTGAATATATATTATAATATATTATTATTCGAGTATTTCAATCGATAAAAATTAAATTTCGGACCTAATTTATTAGTTGCGAGTATTTAAAGTTTAGATAAGTGGAGTATAGTAGATCAACAATTAGCATGTTACACTCCACCAATCAAAACTGTAACTTTGAGTTATAACTTATAAACTACTCGTACAAAATTCAATTTTTATGTACTTATCGAAGCCGCAACGTAAAAACTATTTTGTTGTTTTTGAATAGGAATTTTAAAATGTGTAATCATGACTATGAAAGTTTAAAATAGATAAAAAAAATATTGTTTTAACGACTTAAAAATGTGTAAAAAAAATATTTTCAAAATCGTTTTTTTTTTTTTAAATAATGAGTATCTTCCGTTAAATGGAACACCAGGTATATCATATAATTCAACAAAAATGCATTAATTAAAACTAAATTAGGCAACTATGATTAGGTATAGTATAGGTATATTATTAGATTTACTAGGTATAGTAGCCAATAAATTTAGTTTTACGCTTATACCTATATACGCTTTTTCGCATTAGAATGTCAACTTTACAAACAAAAACATCAAACATTTAAGAAATTGCTTATATCAATACAAAAGATGATAGTAGACGATGACACTGAACGCATTTTTAACCATAAATTGGGAAAGAAAATGTGTGTCAATATAATTTAAAAATGAAATCGGTCAAAAAATAATTTTGATGGAGTTTATTTTTGTTTTAAGTAAAAATTTAGTACCAGTCACCAGTGGAATTTACATGTTATTCTCAGGTAATAAATAAGTCGTACCTGTGGAATTTACAATTGCCCACCAGCTATATCTAGTACCGTTGTTGATTGAAATATCTTTATAATATTATACCTACATAATATATTAACTTATATTATTATCGTATTATTACTAGAGCGTGGATTTCTGCGTGATAAAAAAGTCAAAATATGTAATAAAAAACATGAAATATGATACCTACTTCACGAAATGTTTATATTCGACAATCATATTTTAATCATATAAAAAAGATAAGTGCCTACTGAATGAACGAAAGAGAAATGCTAATCACTTGAGCAATAAATAATTGGTAACAGATATGGCGATAATATCATATCAAATATCGTTTAGGTACATATTTTAGTACTTATAGGTACCTATGTTATCTTATTTATTGCGACTTTCTCTGAGGTAGCGGTATTGCGATTTACGACGGATCGAACACATATTTCCCACAGAATATAATAATAATTTTTACTGTCAATATGTCTGCGAATAAGTAGGTAATTATGAAAATACAGAACATGTAGGCTACTAATATTGGTAAAATGTTTAGAAAATATATTCATTTACCTAAAAATAATGCAAAGTTGTGTGATGATTGTTAACATTTGATTAAATCGATAGGCACTGCGACTCTTTTCGCAGACAAGACAAATCAGATATGACCCGATTGGCCGAATTATAGGTAGGTATTATATATTCTGCCGATTTTATTTTATTTTGCAATTATTTTGTATTTTATGTGTTGTAGGACGTGTTTTAATGAACAAAATATTATTTGTCTTACTTAGTTTTGTAATATAAAAAGTAAAACACTATTGTTACATAGGTAGGTACCTTTAATGAGTTCGATACAAGAAGTTAATCTGTGCACATATTATGACGTCGTATCATAAAAGTATAAAACTATTATTAAGACGACAATAATTTTATTATCATTTCATAAATTGGTTTCACAAGTTGGTATTGATGGCGATAATAATGGCGACTAATTAAAAGTTGATTAGAGAAAATTTCGGAAATATCCCGATTTTTATCCAGAGCGCCAGAAAATTCAAAATATTGAATAATAATAGAGATTAATTAGCAAATCAATAAGTTAAAATGTTTTATTTAAGTACGCTTAAAAGTTAAAATTATCTTAGTATGAAAACTTACAGTTTAAAAAATAGATGAAGGAATCGTTATTTTTAAAATGAAAACAGTTTTACTATTTTCTTCTTAGCACCTAATTAATTTAACAAAAATATTAAACATGACATTTTTAATATTTTGATCAACACGAAGCACGGGTCAACTTTAAATTGCCTTAGCATAAAAACTAATGTCAAAGTTGTATTCTGTTTGAACGTTTTCACTTTTCAGCATAAAAATACCCAAGATACAAGAAATACAAGAAGGCCACAACTAGAAATTTATGATTTTTATGTTCATGGTGTATTACTGTATTGATTTATTAAATTGACATCATCAAACTGTTTCAAAATGTATACATTATTAAAATATTTTTTAATGGACTACTACAAGTAAATATATTAATTTTACTCTCTATGATGATTAATTCCCAACCACAGTAGAAAATATTGATAAATTAAAGACAAATTATTTATTTTGAAAAATAAGGAAACTAAAAGACAGAAGAGATGTTATTTATATTTTTATTTTGATACAAAAAGCGATATTTTATTTTTTTAAATTTAAAATTATAATATTATTTTGTTATGATAATAATTTAATATACAAATTGTTATAATTCAATGTAAATATATTGTTAAAAATAAGGAAACTAAGACATAGAAAAGATGTTATTTATTTTTTATTTTTATGCAAAAAGAAATATTATTATAATTTTAAATTATAATATTATTTTGGAATAATAATAACTTAATATATAAAATGTTATAATTCAATGTCAATATTTGTAAAAATAATCAAACATTCAAGATACTGAAGTTATTCATTTTATAAACTAAATATTATATTATGATATTATTTTATTTTGCAGTTTGAGTGTTTTTTAGATCAACATAAACATATTTAATAATATTATTATATTAATTAAATCATAATTTTTAATACTTCGTTCATTTTTTTTATGGCCAAAATAATATTAAAATCAATTAATAAGGCAGTGTAGGTAAATAAACCAGAAAAATTTCAACTTTTGTTCTATTAAGTTCAAATTATACAAAAGTAAAGATATTTTCAAGAATGAAAATCACTTGATTATAATCACAACAAAATTATTAATATGTATCTATCTTTTACATTATTTTTGTTATTGTCATTTTATTCTAAATTTTATATTGATATGAACATTTGTTTTTTTTGAGTTATGGCCTTATTGTACTGACAGTGCGATATGTTATTTTTCTGTTTCCAATTTTTTCTGTGGATGTCAATAAAACTGTATTTGTTTGTTAAAAAAGCTTGAAAATTTAATAGAAGGCTCCTAATATATTGTTTCAAAGACAGATGAAATATATTAAAAAACCATAGTCACTGCAATTTTTTTTATAAGCATTCAAAGTTCAAATATTGACGAAATACGTATAAAAATGACGAAAAATTCCAAATTATTTTGAGTTAGAAATTAATAAAAAATTTTCTTTTTAATCTAAGATTTTAAATTGTATTGCAAGATTCCTCATAAATTTGTTTACCTTTGTCAAAAAAAAAATGTCTACAAGAAAGTCATATCAAATTTGATGAGCGTTTGAAATTCATATTTTTTACAACAATTTTCATGTATCTAACGATTTCCTTATTTTGTTGTAATTAAAATACGAATAACTGTAGATACACGAAAATTTTACAGAATGTTAGTATTTTCATTTCATATACTATATACACCATACAATTTTGAAAATATTTTGACTTGTTTTGAACTGTCTATGGACATTGTCTGTTTTCAATTTTTTTAGTTTTTTTTTCTATATATATCAATAAAATTTAATTTCTTGGGTAAAACAGCTTAAAAATGTAATGCAAGGCTCCTGATATATTGTTACAACCGCAGTTGAAAAATATTAAAGATACAATATATAAGCACAATTTTTTTTATAAGCATTTAAAGTTCGAATTTTGACAAAATTTAATAATTATTTTGTAGTTAAAAATGTATAAATGCTCATATTTTATAGCTAAGGATTGAAAATTCAAAACAAGGTTATACGTAAATAGGTTATATATAAATTACTTTGTTCATAATAATATCATCGAATATACTTAGTAATATGACTGACCATCTTCGCTCAGAATCATTTTTCTTATACAATGATATTATATCATTGAATTCAAATTTAACACCATCCATTACAGTGACCCACTTGTAATCTACTGTACAACAGAGCGACACCACTCGCCCATCTTTTTACCTCTTCCACATGCATGTTGCATGTATATTATTAAATAGATTATTCCAGTGAGTGTGAGGTCAAGCCCCCCACTTGTGACTGTAACATATACATATTTTATTTGTGCAGTTAGAAAAATCCTTACGGTAAAGCCTGAATTAAATATTAAGAAATTGGAATTTTGTGATACGTGTGGCACGAGGTAATATAGAGTGTAATATATAGAGTGTAATAGCTGACCTCATAAATGAATAATTTATAATTAAGTTAGACATATGAAAAAAATTATAAATATTACACGGATAATAAAATATTATTTAAGATGTACTTATACCTATGTCTGAAAATTCCCAAGAAAAATATGCTACTTAACTAAATAAATGCTTTTAACATCGAATTTTTTTTTTTAAAACTAAATTTACAAATTGGCTGTTTTGAATTTCTCTATAAAACAATTTAATATGATTTATAATTTTCTGTTTTCAGTATTAAAAAATAAAATACATACATCTCTTTGCTCGGAATCTAAAATGTTACTCGTAGCTTGAGCGTTTATACCAAAACTATAGACAAAAAAAAAAAAAAAATATTTTGTAAATATTGATTAAAACAAAAGTTATTCTACTTATCAGGTATTTCTGTTACACCTTGTATCAAACCATTTAATAAATGCAGTAAAATCTTAAAAAAATGTCTAGTTTATGTAAGTATAGCAATTAATTTAATAAAAAGTCTTAAAATTTATTTTTAATAAAAAAAAAAAATCTACATTTATCTTAATAATAATATCAATACTATTGATTTCAAGTAAAACTGGTGTGCTAAAAAAAGTTTTAAACGTGCTAATAGTAATTTATTGAAGAAGCAGTAATTATTTAAAAATTTACTGAATAGATAGGTGTTTTAAATAATCGTACATTTTCATATTTTATTCTGTTTTATGATATATTAATAAGTAATTATAAGAAAATGGCAAGTAGAGCTTAAATTAACTTGTAAACTCGTAAGTCTATTAATATGAGTATAAGTATTCCGTAATCAGTATGTGACGTCGAAACTTCGTTATCTTATGGTATAATAATATTAGATATTAAATAATAATTATAACGATTATTGTTCGTATTTTCTTTTCATGTAATAATAATGTATAAAAATTATAATAATTCTAGTTAGTTGCCAGCATTGTAAAAAAATTATTAATTTTTATTATTATTTCTAAATAATTGTTTTGTTTATATAATATTACCATTATGTATGTACCTATTTAGATCCAAATATTATCGTAGTGAAAAATATAAAAAAAAAATGTAACTCATGATTGATGTTATAATATGTGACCATAAGACGCTATAGTACACTGCGCATTATGCATAAAGCTTGACAGTTTAAGTAAGAAAGTTGTTCTTTCACTAGAATTAAAAAAAATACATACATTTTTTTAAGATCATTTGAATTTAAAATTTGAATGGATGTTTAAACGCAAAATATATATAACGATTACTCCACGAACAGTTTTTATTATTTTGTTGAAAAATTAAAAAAAAAAAAAACACTTACTCGTAGAAACTTGAAACCATTATTACTATTACTTAAATTATCATTTACTTTACACAGTGAAATTGTAATATATTATATTTCTATACTTCATTAAAACACAGAATAACTTATAGCGACGGTCTGTATGGAGGTGGGGTGACCAAATATACATACGCTCATTGGCGAGCCGAAGTGGTCAATTTTGACGCAGTTGCGTCAACTTTTCAAAAGTGGTGGTGCCACCCCGTGACAGAATTACATGCTAAAGCCTGATCTCTTGGATCTTTTGATCACATTTTATTAACATCATAACTTTGTTATAAGTAAAAATAGGGTGGTGGTGGTGGTGGTAAGTACATAATTATGAAAATGCGTCATTTAAAATTGAAGTTCAGCCCGCCACTGCATACGCTTTAGGCATATATCTATACGCATTCCTTATACACACACGGCGACACATGCAACACATAAAATATGATATTATTCTACATATCACCGGTCGAGACATTCGGTAAAAACAACAATAAATTACCAGCGGCACCTTTGTCACACCGCACAAAATAAAATAAGATCATAAACTCATATGAATACTTTAATATTACGTATTGATCGACGCATATTATCAAAAGAAGGGATTACACAAAAATCACTCTGCATATTAAGGATCGTACAGAATCGACTTCCACGCCAGTCTTCACACAAGAGGATCCGATGCACAACGTCCACGCCACATATTTCGAATTACTTCAATAAGTTCCCCCCCTAGCCCCCCTTCCTTTGGGCCAACTTCAAAACCGATACCAAAATTGGATTCAGCATACTCAAAACTTGTAATTTTGATATATTAAACAATCATTTAAACTAAAAATTAAGAGGTATTAATTTTTTCCGCCTAAAACTGGATTTCAGACCACTGTGCGCCAGTATGCACTTCGAAAATATTTTTGCCGTTCAAAGCAAGTGCGTTAATATATGTATGTATATCGAGTTATTCCAGCATTCGGTCTAAATTAATTATTTTGTATTATCCAACAAGTCCGCCTTGTTAATTATATATTTTATCCACCTATCTGTTTACTCTTTGCAATAATATAAGATTCTGTGACTGTCATCGTATCATAGGCCAGTTATAGTAAATTATTACACAGTTGTGCAATTGTCTATTTAGAATATTATACAAGTGCTCATTATATGTACATATATATGCACCGCAGTGACTCGAGCATCAAACTCAATCCCGTATCCACAAATACGACTACATACTCAGGTAAATTAATTATAATATTTCATAATACATTTTTTAATTTTTATATATATGTCGTAGGCCGTATGGAAAATTAGTCTTTTTGCGGGAAGACTAGGCTCTTTGCAATGAAGTAGGCCGTTTGCGAACTAACAGCATTCAGGCCTTTTAAGAACTACAACCATTATAATATGATAACAACCATTTTACTTAGGTATTTTACACATTAAGTTTTGTTTATTTTAAAATTGCATGTAACAAGTAAACTGAATTATTATACATATAGTATATAGGTACTAAAAAAAAGTTAATATGTAAAATATTAAATTAAATCGAAATATTAAAAAAATATTGCATTGCAATATTAAATAATATGTAAAATATTTACTTATTTTTATATGTGGTTTTTTCGTGGCATCTTGAACTACACAGTACATGATTTTCCGACAAGCGCATCTATTTGTTTTGCATGATGTTTTGCAAAAACATTTTTGATAACCCTATCCTCCAAATTGTGAATGTCTCTTCGCTGTTTCTCTCAATGTTATCATTTTATTTGGTATTACGTCAAGAAATTCTGCATCGGTTGCTTGTAGAACATTTCTGCTTAACCACATGTTTATAATGCCAAACCGTATAGGTACCAATTTTCTATAAACAGTTGAAAGTTATAGTTTTAATCAATATTCTACGTTCAATAAACTAAAAATAAAACGAAAAACCACATATAACAATAAGTAAATATTTTGCATACTTAATGTTATATTTTTTTAATATTTAAATTTAATTTTAAATGGCTGTTATCACATTATAATGATTGTATAGTTCTTAAAAGGCATAAATTCTGTTAGTCCGTATGCAATAAACCTGAAAAACAGCAGGCCGTTTGGAAAAATAATAAGTAGTTCGCAAACGGGCTACCCTTTTCACAAAATTAATACTACATTTCCATACGGCCAGCTACGATATGTACATATTATTACAAGATACGAAATATAATAAAGTAGCGGAATAATATTGTACGTACTCTTTTAACTAAATAAAATCACCAATCAAACCAGAACGGATAAATACATATGCACATCCATAATATGATATACTATAATATCTTATTACGTAAACAAATATTAATAATTTATTTACCGTTTAACACGTGCATGCACTATTATAGTAGCAGGGTTCGTCGTGACACCTCACTCTTAGGAAGACCATAATATTTGAATAATGAGTCATCGATCTCCATTTCCATACAATATTATTGCGTAGAATATCGCTTAATCCCCATTCCCTTTACTTTTTCAGTAATTGCTACTTTTCCATTTTTATCTTTTATCTTTTCGTATAATTAATTCACTAAAAAAATGTTCAAATATTCAGACTATATTATTTTATTGCAATGGCCATACAGTATATTTTATACTACAAAGTTTCGAACCTATTCACATCGTACTACGTCGGTATTATTATAGAAGTCAACAAAAATGTAATTCAGTATGATTTATAATGACTCTTGGATATACCTATACGTATATGTACAGATTACAGAGTGTAACAGAAAGATCTGAAAAACGAAACAACTTTTGTTCTAATTAATATTTAAAAATTAAAAAAAAAACATTTATAGACGCTTGCACTACAAGTAGGTACAGTTAAACGTTTTATTATTTTTTTAACACCAAAAAATATACCATTTTGTTTTGTTGGAAAAATTCAGAATAGTGAGTTTGTAAATCTAATTTTGACTGTAAAAACCTTTATTAAAGTAGTCATTTTATTATTAAAGTGAAGTAGCTTATTTTTTTTTCCAATTTTTCAAATTATCAATATTATTTATTTTGAGTAAATTAACTCAAAACGTAATTCCTAACTTTTTCCTAAATATTCTTTTTGAGAATTTCCTGACATAAGAACATTTCTTCAATTATGTATTATCCATATAACTTTCATAATTTTTGTCATACGTTTATCTATATAATTTTTTTTCGTTACGTCTTTGTGTTACAGTCTGTATAATATTATATGAGATATTTCTCCAAAAATATCGTTTTATCTACATATTATGCCATTATGGTATTTCTATTAGAAAAATTAATTACTTATTATGGTAATATAAATAATTTATAAAATATCCTTAGAAATAACTAATGGGTATTGAGTTATAACTTATAACTAAAAGCCGGATATAATTGCGTTAATTTAATGTTAAAATTACAATGAAAAATACATTTAAGTTACATAAAAAATTCATAAAATATATAATTGTTGATTACTTACTTAAATAATATGATAGAAATTAACATATTAGTGATATTAGTCTAGGGATAAAAATGCCGGAAAAATTCTGGAAAATTTCAGAAAAAAACCGTTTTTTTCCCAGAGCCTTGAAAAATGTGAAAAAAATTGGAGAATATTAAAGTAATACATTTCCAAAAAAACCCGGTTTTCGGAAAATTAAAATAATTTAAGTAAAAAAACCCATTTTAAAAAATAAAAAGAAAACCTGCCATTGTCATTTCACATTTGCCAATACGGTTATCAATGTATCATTGTATTAAAATGTACAATTAAACTATTAAAAATGTTATTACGGATATTTCAATATTTGTTCTAAAAATAACGTAGTTATGTATCAAATAGATATTTATATTGGAGAGTGTATTCCCCCGAAAATAATTTAAATGTTATATAATTAATATTACTTGTGAGTTGTAGATAAATATAGACAGCGCACGATTGACAAACGACTAATACAAATATTAATTATCAGGAAAATGTGTAACAACAAAACATCATTGGCGAGATACGATAATATTTTATAAAAAAAACCATTTTTTCATTCAATTTTTCAGGAAAAAAACAGTTTTTTTCGTCAAAACCATTTTTTCCGGAAATATAATATAATAATCCGGACGTAATAATACAATACTAGAAACTTCACAACTACCACGCAATATATAATATCTTCCCATTACATTAATGATTAATGTGTACACTATACAATAGCGTACCTACTTAATTTTTTTTTTTATATACTTAGGTAGGTACGTAAAAATATTAACCTATTTTCTGACGTATTTCACTAGCGTGCAGTTGTTATATTAAAGTGAATTGATCTATCATCAAACTTTTAGGTAAGGTTTTCCATTATCTTTGCAAACAATTTTCAAGCAAGATATGAGTAACATACATACTTATATAAAATATTACAAATTGAAAATGATCATTTATTAATATATCGCTTGAAAAATAAAATATATCAAACAATAGATGACGCTTAAAGGGACGTTACAGTGACATTTATTGTCTCCGTCACAGCAGAACTCGTTTATCTCCGTTAGTTCAAAAATTAGAGTGATTGACCTCTTATAAAATTTAATGGTAAGATTATTATTTAGACAATGACATAGGATTTTTACTGTATTTTAATTTCAAAACGAGTTATGAGTATTTTTAAGATGTACAAATAGTTTATAATTTTAAAATACATATAACTCACTTTAAAATTAAAAAAGGCGGGTAAGTCGTGGATGTCGCTCTGCTGTACAGTAGGTTACAAGTGGGTTACTGTAATGGATGGAATTAAATTTGAATCCAATGATATTATATCATTGTATACGAAAAACGATTCTGAACGGAGATGATTTGTCAGTCTAGGATATATTATTTTTAAAGAAAAACTTATGGAGAACCTTGTACCAAATTTTAAAAACTTAGTTATAAAAGAAAAAATTTTTACGATTTTTCAACCACTAAATTACTTGCAAATTTTCGCAATTTTGACATATTTCGTATAAATTTGAACTTTAAATGCTTATAAATAAAAATTGTGACAATGTATTCCTTTTATTTTGCAACTGCTATTGTAAAAATATGTTAGGAGCCTTGTATTAAATTTCCAAATCTTAGAATTAAAAAGAAAAACTTTTATGAGTTTCTGTCTAAGATAATTTGAACATTGCCGTAATTTTTACGTATTTAGTCAAAATTTGAACTTTAAATGCTTATAAAAAAAAAAATCGTGACTATATATTTCTTTTATTTTTCAATTGCTATTGTAAAAATATATTATGAGCCTTGTATTAATTTTGAATC
>NC_042493.1:125267101-125276694 GCF_005508785.2 Acyrthosiphon pisum
ACTCTAATTTTTAAACTAATGGAGATAGACATGTTCTGCTGAGCGTACAATTTGCAATGTTACGCACTTGTAAGACAGAGACGACAAAAATTACTGTAACGTCCCCTTAAGCACAGATAACAATTCAATCTAATATCAAAATGAACATAAGTGAACGAAAATTTGCTATGTCGTACGTGTGTATCAATAATTATATACATTATTACATACACACACGTCACGCACAAAAAAATTGCTTCACTCAGAATCTAAGATTGCACGTTTTTTGATCATACTTTATACTTAAAAAAGAGAATGATAAGCCAGAAAATATTAAGAACCTAATGGATAACCTAATCCTGTTTTCCACCGATATATAATTTTAACACATCCTAGAAATTATTTAAAATTAACTCATCTGTCTACTTAAAACATCTTCACTGGGCTGGGGCCTGGGAATTACTGCAGAGGTTATAAGTTAAAAGTTAAGTTAGTGGCGTACCAGCTGATATTTTCAATGAGAAGGGTTACATTAATAAATTATGTATAATTTACCTACCTAAATAATAGGTATATCAAAATATTTTTTAAATCGTATTAATTTTATACATTTTACATAGGTATTATAGGTAATAACTTTAAATATGCAATTGAACTACTCTCCTGTAAAGTAGGTATAGTGCTTGTGACATAATACGACTTTTGCCCTCTTAGTCATCGATGTTTACACTTAAATATAAATTTAAATTATCCCAGAACCCAGAGAGGTTTTAAAATACATTCTTAAATTATATTATATGCATCACATTCATTAAGCACCTAGTTATAGATGTATATTAAATTACTATCTAAGTGATTAGAAGTCTAGTTATTTTAATATTTGATGTAATATTATAATTTTCAATTAATTTAGCTTATTAATTGATGTTAAGTTGATGATATGATAAACTTAATGTTAAACTTAATTGGTGTAGTTATAATTTTTATTAACTTCATTTTTAACTTGCATGAAAAAAAATTAGGCAACTACCTATATGAACTGAGTTAAGCAATTTCACTAACTTGCCCAGCTTTTGACTTGTAATACAATAAAATTACAATACATTACACACAATAGAGATTTACAGGAGGTATATAATAATATTCTAAAACTCGTAATTATGCATATAAAATTGTGGTTTCATTTCTATTTGTTTTCGTTCAAAACAAATTAAATTTTTTAACACATTAGAATAAAATATTTTATATTTTTTACATCTCAACAGATATATTTTGTTCACGTTTTGCGCCGCGTCCCACACAGCATTTGGGAAATAATAATATTTTGTGGATATTTTAATGTGCTTTAATAATGAATATTTAACAAATAATATTTTATAAACATTCTCTCTTCATTAGAACAAAATATAGTGCTATATGATTGCATGAAAACGTTGTCTTAATATTTTTATAAAGTTTGCGTAAAAATGTTTTTTGAAAATATATGATTAAAATGATTTGTAAATGTCTTTTATGAAATATTTTCAAAAATATGAACTTCTTGGCCAAAGAATATGACTAAAATATTTCCTAATTACTTACGAAACTTTTTCTAAATATTTTGACAACTATATTGTTTTCCTGAAAATATTTGTACCCTTAATTAGGAAATAGTTTTATGCTGTGTTAGGTTATACGCACCTACACGGTTACACGCCCGAATGTGTTATATTATATTAACTGAAACATAAAACTAAAAATATATGCGACAAAATGTATGCCATTTATAGCATATAATTTGTAGAAGTGCATGTTATTATTATGATAGATTATTATTTTGCCACGGCCATAGACCATAGCTTAGGTACCTACCTAGGTGTCATCACGGATGTCAAGGATGTCACTAGACTAGGTGCACATATATAGACTGATGGTCGATAAGTACATTAAGTTGACTGTTGTTGTAGGCGTAAACCGTCGGTAGTGAGTAGTGACTGACGATTTTCGTACGCGAATGATATAAAATATTTAACACTTTTCCACCGGCATGCACTAAAATATTACTGTTATGAAATAAATACCTGCCTATACCATCTTATGAATAACAAGGTTAGATAATCACTCGCATCTATGGTGTGCAGACGATAGACATTTTATTACTCGAGTCCTACTTATTATAGAAAACCAAATTTCAAATTAACCTATCGAGAGTTGCTAGTTTCAATTGAAAATGATATGGATAGTTCATAATTTAAGAAATATACTTTTGTCAGTAAATACCCCAAAATAATATTTTTAAAAATGTTTTATGTTTCAAATTAATTTACTCAAAAAAAATAATGATATCTTAAAAAATTGGAAAAACTTCTAGACTTAAAATAAACTTTTTTATCATAAAATATTATCTAAAAATTAGATTTACAAATTAGAAGTTTTGAGTTTTTCCAAAAAAAAAATGTAATACCATTTAAATTTAAAAATGTTGGTGTTAAAAAAAATGTTATACTATAAGTATTTGGAAAGCAAGGGTCTACACATGCTTAAAAAAAATTTTAATATTTATTAGAACAAAAGCTATTTCATTTATCATGTTTTGCCTAGGTCCAAAACACAATAATTAGACTAAAAAAATTAGCCTTTAATTAGCCACAACTAATTTATAAATTATAAATATAAATACGCTTCTAATGAACTTAGAATAGTGGGCTGGGCCCTCCCCAGTCCGCCCCTGATTTATGTACTGCAAAAGCAGAAGTAATAGGTGCATATTATTAACATGTTAAATTATTAGTCTTAATGAAACTTGAAAATATTGGTACCTATTTTAATCTTTTTTCCATTGACGTTTTCGCTTATCTATTCACTGTTAACGATTCCGGTTCTATATAAGTCGTACAAAACGAACTTTTACCTAACTAATATTGATCTGCAATGTTCATGACATGAAAAAAAAAATGAAATAATCATAAACATCCTATAACCCTTTACTCTAACAATATCGATCGATTTTTTATCAATGATAGGTACCTATAGCCTTTTCGGCTTTTCCACAGAACGTTCTACTATTATTTTGTTTGCGGATGATACCAAGATTTTCAAATGTGTTAGTAACAATTTGTTGAATGCCAAACTTTTGCAAAATGATCTTGATTGTACTCCGCCAATGTAATAAGAAAAATCAAATGCAAATTTGTATGTGCAATTATTATAATTATATATATGTACCTACCTACATTGTACATACTTCAATAATATCAAATTAACTTACCGATGGTTTTATACCCTTTTCTATAAAACATTCTACTATTATTTTAGATTGTGAGTGGAGCGATGAATGTATTAATTTTACAATGATGTGTCTTTTACTTTTTTATACATTTTTTTAAAATTTAAAATATAAACTTGTGTCTGTCATCAACTACAAAGTAAAAGTGTTCTTCAACAGTTCAACAGTATATTTTCTGATAGGAAATGAATCTAATTGGTACTTTGTTCGAGATTAAAATGATCTCAGAGTTGAAGAATGTAAATCCTGTGGGATCTTGTTTAATTATCCTCTTAATTTTTTTTATATTTTGAGAGCACCACTTCAGGCAAAGCCCTCCGAGAGCTAGGTAGAGTTTAATCTTTGTAAGGAACGATAACCCTTTTTTATTTTTAACATTCGAGCACTAATTAGTTAGAGTCTAAGTTCCAGTGCATGTGTTCTATTATTACACCGTTCTCAAGAAATACAAAATAACGAAAGACTAACAAATAGTTTGGTCATCCGGAGTTCTTTTGTTTGCGGGCTGCTGTTATACCCGGAACTATTATACACGTCAACAATTTTATATTTATATGTATACCTGGATGGCTATAACATGCCCAGTAAGCCTTCTTCCTTTATTCATCCACATATTATGTGATCTGCTACAGGACTATAATGTGGCGATATGACCACCTGTTTTCTAAATAATGAATCAGATCATTTTATTGATAATACTAACGTATTGTGAGTGAAATTTTACCAAATAGTTTATAGATAATTTACTTGAAATTCTAAAGATAAACGTAAAACGACCATTAAATACTTTATAAATGAACACGAACAAGTGATTATAATTAAGTATTGAACATAAAATATTAGTTAATAACTACTATTATTTTAATATCAACGAATCAACGAATGTGTATGCATGATTATTGCAATTAATATAACTTTCAAAACAAAATTAAATAATATCCTTTTATTAGAATATTATTTTTAGTGTTTAAAAAGAAAAACTCAGACAATTTTTGTTCGAATTTCAATTACAATAAATTAACATTTTCAGAATAATTATCTGAGTCATAATGATTTGCGTTAAAATATATTTCGAAGAACCGATGTTAGTATCGCCACAGAATTTTCATTAAATCTTGTGGAACAATTGAGTATTCACAAATTTAATGAAAATTTAACTTTTTAAAGTTTTTCATTTTTGAGCTGTACATAAAAACCAAGTTGATTTTTTCGAAAACTGGCTACCTATATGTAATAATATTAATTAGGTATTGTTAATTCTTCAATATTTTTATTTTTCATTTTTTAAATTACAAGATATTTTTTACTTTTTATCCCTCAAAACACCAACTAGCTCCAAATTTCGACCATTGTCCCTTTAAGTGGAAAATTGAATCATTTTATTTATCTGCTTCAAAATCCAAAAACAAAAACAAAAAAAAATATTTTGAAAAAAAAACAAAAAAAATCATATATCATATATTGTACAATCAATACATTCGTCGCTCTGCTTAGAATTTAAAATAAGAATAAAGTTATGTTAAAAATCAATTAACAGATAAAACATTGAAAACGAATGCAATAAACACTATTACCAATAACCCTAAAATACGTGTCTGCATTGACATATTTTTTTCTATAACACATTTCATTGGTGAAAAAATAGTAGCAAAATGTGACTAAAATTATCTTCTTCGTTCTGAAAATATGATATTGCAAATGAGTCAAATCAATAATCATCTGTTGGAGGTAATAAAAACAATCGTACGATATTATTCAACATAATATGCTTTTAATAAAATTTATCATATTTTAATGATTCATTTTTTAAGTGTCGGGGACACCTCCTGTTGTTGAATTATCAACTCTACATTCATTTGTGCCCCGTCGAATTTTGAACAAACCCTTGTCTCCCCAATCTGCGTTCCACGAGTTGACCATCAACCAATAGAGGACTCCGTATTCTTCACCCCAACCGATCAGTTTCACGGAGTGTCCTCCTAAATATGAGGCATTTTCTGATTTCACGTAAATGCCTAAGAACAATCAAATTTACTAAAGAAAATTGTTGCGCAAAATTAATTAGGTAATGATGTATACTTCAACCTCAATCTTCATAATATTTTACCTGACTTGTAGTTGGGAAAATCGTCATACACATCAAACGATGCTTCAATTGGTCCGTAATTGATCACGTCCTTTTGAATACCTCTATATGTGAGGTAGTAATCGTCTCTCGCTACAATCATATTCTCAGCGTTTACAAACGCATTTAGCTCTATATGATAAATTGTAAAAATAAATCTCACTGTATCTGTGATCTTTGTTGAAATCGATATCTTCATCTCCGTAACATTTTTTCGAGCATTTATGATTTGATTCCATTGGTTGACCCGAGCATGTATTCTTTCCATCTTTATCATAAGGACAAGGTGGGACTCTGTACGGTTCACACCCCTAAAAATTATGGGTGGACAGTTATTTATTATAACCTGGGCCATTGGGGTATGACAGAACGCTTAACTTGTAAGCCATTAGATTTTTAAATGTGTATATAAAATTTAAACATTTTAAGTTTTCAAAATTTATTTTGGTTTTTCCAGAAACGTAATGTTTTCTGATCTTGCCCCATAGTTGTGTGGTTAGATGGAATTTGATGTATAAATACAACTACTTATAATAATTACTATAGTACCTACCTATTGTCCTTAAAAATATTATAATTTTTAAATGTTATATAATGTCTTTATAAGTAGATACCATTTATAAGTAGCCATTGTATATAGCGGACACCTCCAAATAATGGACGATTTCTGGGGAAAAAAACAACAAACTAAACCTCTGAATAGTGGACAAAAATTTGGAGACCAAACGTTTCCAATATTTAGAAGTTTCAGTTTGATTTGTAACATACATATTTTGATGTAAGATTGACCATTAAAATCGTATTACAAAAAGAGTTTTCCATCTTGTATCCCAGAGCATAGCCAGGATTTAAGGATCGGGGGATGGAAGCTTTTAATAAATACTTGAATATTGAAAAAATGTCTTAACACTTAAAAGTTTGACCATTTGAATTGTATATAATTTACATTTTTATAAAATGTTTAATTTGGTATCAAAATATGTATTTTTATTACATTTTATATTATACAAAACTATGAGCACTAGTAAATGTTCAAATAAACAAAAGTGAGAACAAAATCTAATGTAAATATCAATTTAGTACTCAGACGTTTTTTTTTTTTAATATAAAAAAATTATAATATTTAAATAGCCAATGCAAGTCAAAAATATTGTGTATTATCCACCTTGATTTTGAAGATGAGTTGGTGAGTAGTTTTCTCTCTTTTATCACTCTCCTCTCCAGTAAATACACTACCACTTAACTCTTTAGTGATAAATAAACTGCATAATTAATATATAATCCTTACAAGTAACAACATGTTTATAATAATATCTGTTATATATATGATATAACATGTTTTTTTTTCTATTAATCCAATTTAATACCTACTGTCCTAGAAAAATACTTAAAACAACTGTAAACTTAGTTACTATAGGCATAATCTGCGGAGAAAACTGGCAACTGCCGCTTCAGAAATTTAACTGAAGGTGCAATAGGATTTTTTTACATTATAGATTTTGAGTCTTACAACAGACCCTCCCCCTCCACAAATAGCTTACACCAGATTACGCCAATGAATATAGACTATAGATAAAATATAAATTGTATAAGTACGTCTATATGTTTAATAGGTATAATAGGTATATTTAATAAGTAAAAGGTATACCCATACAATATTTTTGAATTTGATTTGTCCCGAATATTTTTAGATTTTCCATGATAACTTATCGATATTAATGATTGGTGTGATATATGTGACAAGGAATGACAACGTATTAGGTAATACAATTATAGCCACTGTTTATAGATAAGTATTGTGTTTTACGGCAGTTAGCTTTACTTTTAATTGAAATACGACGAAAGCTCAGCCGTCATCTGTTCAATTCGTCTTACACATTTCATAATAGAGTTTGTAGATGACATTCATTATGGATGGATTGGTTTTATATTGTAAGTTGTTTGAAACCAAAGTCAGTTTTTGAGTGCATATGTTTTTAAGTAAAAGTGCATATTTAACGTTTTTAATGCATGCATATTTAGTAATTTTATAGAGCATAGATATTAACATACATATTTGAGCAATTAGAAGTGCATAAACATTCGTACCCTAATAACAAGTTATTGGGTAGGTACACATATTGTTAGTTATTAACAAACAATGTTCGTAGCTTACACAACGGTGATTTTAGTAATAACTATAGGTATCAATGAAATTGTTTTAATGTCATAATATGTTTTCATTAGTAATATTAAATACAAAGAGACCAATACAATATAATTGCGAAGGAATATAAGCAACAGATTATAATTTACTTACGATCCCCATCTTACCTCACAACTTCAACTTCACCAGTCTGCCTTAAAATATAAATTAAAAAAATCACCTCTCCTGATTTATAATTTCCTCCGGTAACAAGACCGTGATTTTTAAAACGCTTCCACGCTCTTATCGGGTAACCTCCGTTACATCCATTACCACACTTGTGACAGCAAAAAGTGATTTCTTCAGCGGATAAGAGTTGATTGAAATCTCCATTTGTAGCCACGCACAAGCGGTCCGCAAAAGCTGAGCTCGTCGACAACGCCTAATGAATTAACGTATTTAAACTTTAAAAGGATTCCACTCGGTGATTTTCTGTCTTTGTCGAACACGCGCGTGACATAGGATTTTAGACGTGTTCTTTGACAAACGTACCAATTGATCTAATGAAGCGATAAGAATTTTGAAAACAGATTTAAATTTGACGTCAAGTCTACTTGAGTCGACTTTTCCACATTTTTGATATCATCCCCCAAATTCCTAAAAACGTTATATTAAACAAATGAGTAATTAAAAAATGTTTGCATTTAAATGTTTGGATAAATTAAATCAAAAAATCAATAATGTGGGAAAGTCTATTTCAAGTAGACTTGACCACAAATTAAAATCTATTTTCAGAATTCTTATCGCTTTATTAGATCAATAATCGATATGTTTGGCAAAGAACACGACTAAAATCCAATGTGGCGCGTGTGTTAGACAAAGACAGAAGATCACAGTAGGTATCGAATTTGTTAAGGGGACTTTGATACCCGCACGTGAAGTCTCCGTCTGCAAGTGCGTAAAATAGAAAATTTTACGCTCAGCAGAACACGTATAAATCCGTTAGTTTAAAAATCAGAGTGAACTGACCTCTTATAAAATGTTAAGATAAGATTATAAACTAAGCAACCCCGTGGGCTTTTCATTATATTTCAAGGGGCGTGCTCGTGTGTCTTTATTAAGGGGCAATATTTAGGCAATATGCAATTTCGTTATCGCCGCCCATGGCATCTGTGTTAGTCGTCAATGATGATTAGTGTGAGTGTGATTGTATGCGGGTACCGGGCAACTACGCACGCACTGCACGAACGCACATTTCAACGGCACCGCCGACCAAAAATAAAATAAATGATTTTTTGCTCAAAACAAATTTTACAGGGAAAACTCTCGCGTATCGTAGACTGGTCTGATTTTATGAATTTTTTTTTTGTTAGAAGAGGAGAATTTTCTAAAGGGTGCATTGAATTTTGATTTTTAATTTCGTTGTTTAAAACAAACATAATAAAAATAACAAAATCTTGTGAAAACTGGACATATTCAAAACCGTATTTTATGGTTTGGAAATAGAATTTTGAAAATCCAAGTTCAATGCGCCCTGCAAGAAGTTTTTCTCTTCCAAAACAAAAAAAAATTATCGAAATCGGATCACTCTGTGAGACAGGTTTTTGAGCAAAAAAAACAGGTCACGTGCAGTCTCCTTAATTGTAAAGCGAGTTATGAGTAAGTATTTAAAATTATAAATTGTTCGTACATCTTAAAATAAGCATAACTCGTTTTGAAATTAAAATATAATAAAAATCCCATGGGATTGCCTAGTTAATAGTCTTACCCTTAGATTAATATAAGGGATCAATTCACTCTAATGTTTAATCTAACGAATATACTGTAATATTCTCGATGTTGGGCTGGTCAGATTAATATTCTGATAGCCGTTAACTACGAGTATATTATGATTTTGCAGGAGGCGAGACCGCTCGTGTTGATGATGAAGTTGTTGACAGGGTAGTTATAAATGAATGTACACAGATGAAAGATACTTTGTAGTTTTATTTAAATGCTCTTCAGTAATAAATGACAAGTTACTACACAGAGTGACGTGAAGTGCTTGTTGTGCTCTGGAGTAGACACGTCTGAATACAGGCTGTTTCAGGCTCCCTTTT
>NC_042493.1:125277355-125278870 GCF_005508785.2 Acyrthosiphon pisum
TATCAGTTATTACATCTTGGTCTATATGTCGCGTACATATACATGTACCCATATATCTACTCGTGACTTTGGCAATTTCTATATCCTTTCAACTGGTTCGTGAATTGCGTTTTTAGAAAATATAATTTGGCTCACCTACTCGGTTATTTTGACTACATGATTAACCTTCTATTGTATTCGTATATGGCAAATTTTGACTATTGCCAATTTGTTTAAGGAGGTCGTTTACCTAATCGCCAGTGCTCGACTTGGGGGGGGACGCAGGGGGACGGAGTACCCCAACTAATTTTTCAGAAATTTTAGCGTACCCTTACTCTCATTTTGAAGAGGCACGCACGGGACGCTGCATCATTCTGCATTTTTATCAAAATGCACGTGATCAAATCATAATTTTTCTTACCATAGATTTAATAATTATTTATATATTTTGTATTATTATTTAATCAATTACCTTTAAAATATTATTATTTAAGATAATAAAGAACAAACCTATGATAAATTATGGAACTATTTAAATAAATAGGTAGTTAAAATGAATTGTTTTTATTTAGTTACTTTTGAGTTTGTTATTATATTTTATAAGTTGTAACAAAAATATACAATATATTTTTATGTGATTTTTAGAGTGGGTAATAGGGGGTGTTGGGGCATAGCCCCCACGGCTCAGTAACATTTAATAAGTGATATGGGGACGCTCCATAGGCGCAAATAAGGGGGGGCTTAGGGGGTATTAGCACCCCCAATTTTTAAATTAGCACCCTCTAATAATTTATGTGTATATGTGTCCAAACTTCTCCTTACAACAACAAAAAAAAAAACAGTTTATCATCAGACATGAGGGTATCAGAGTATAATGAATGAAACAATGAACTCGACAATTGTCGAATTCAAATCTATTTATAGAACATTTATCATTATTTTCCAATGTCTCTACTAAACCCGGTCGTTGTGGTCGGTTATATTATTATCAGTTGTCAAGTTCAGCAGCGACTCAGCGCTATGACAATAGTATCGCGAGTATCTACTAATATAAACATTCCCTTCGGACAAAAACCTAATTACGATATACGAATCACTTGTCAGTTGGTGTTCACTTATGAGTTCCAAGTTTTCGACATTCTGTGTAATTGTGTATGCCGTATGGTATTATATAGTATAATATCCTATACAGGATGTAATAAATAGAACTGACTTTTGAAATAACTTTTATTCTAATCAATATTTAAATTGTTTTTTTATATACAATTTATAGTCACTTATTATAGTTTATAATAGTTTATTATAGTTTCAAATATATTATGCAAAAAATTATTTATATATTTTTATTTAGGTACTTATTTTTTAACATTGAAAATAAAAAATTTTCAATTTGATTTCAATTTTTTTAGATAAGTATATTCAAAATAGCCAATTTGTGAATCTGATTATAAAAACAATATTTTGATACTAAAAACATTTATCTAAGTCAAGTAGTTTATTTTTGGAATTTTTGATATATCAATATTTTTTTGATTT
>NC_042493.1:125278920-125290377 GCF_005508785.2 Acyrthosiphon pisum
TCATACGTTTAAGTAGCGTCATTTTTTTCGTCAAGTCTTTCTGTTTTTCTGTTACACCTGGTATACTAATATAGTATACTTTATTTGTCATATTTTTGAATAAAATATAAAAAATTTGTTTTAAATTTTTGATAAATTAAAATTGACTATTGTATTCATTTTTATAAAATTTACCTAATGCACTATAAGTCTTCAATGTTAAATTGTCATAAAACATTTTTGCTCAAAAAGATCATAAATGCCTCATAGTTATAATTGAATTTAAATGCCAAGAAAATGCAGAGCTTAAGCACCCTCATTTTTTTTATTGAAATTGCGCCTATGGGACGCTCATTTTTTTAAAGTAACAGAGTCCCCCTACTTTAATTTTGCCAAGTCGAGCACTGCTAATCGCTTATGCCGAATTTAACTATTTATATATAATGATATTTATGTGTTGTGAGTAAACGGTTTCTATCCGTTACAATACACTTGTTCTGCTGAGCGTAAAATGTTCTATATTACGCACTTAGAAGACGGAGAAAACACATGTGGGTATCTCATCCTCTTAACGTACGACTTTAACATGAGCTCGTCTATATATTCACTTGCCCAATCCGATCCACAATTTCCTTGGTCTCTGACTTCTCCGATCGTTTTGCAGCGTATCCATTTCTTCCTCGCGTCAAATTTCATGGGAATTTCCTGGTAGTTGTCGGCGTGATCGTCGTTCTTGTACATATTATAATTAACTTTGTCTGGAATTTGTACGCCTCTTGATCCCAAAAGTCTTAAGATGTGTTCTTTTGGTGTATTCGGGGCGAAATTGACACCGGCCTAGTTGATTAAATACGGTCAGTAGAATAGTTGACACTTAAATAGAATAAAAATTGACGTAGGTAGGTACATTATTTTTTTAATAATACTTTTAGATTTTGAGTGGAGTGATGTTACGTGGTGTTTTTTACTGTCCATGTTTACGTGCTTTATATAGTACAAAGCATAATAATTTTAATTTAACATCACTATTTTTTTCCGGTCAGAAAGTCAATCTAAATGGTAATTTTATGAGATTCAAATTAAAAATCAAAGTATTTTTATTGGATTGTAGATACTTAAAATTTTCATCAGATATTTATAATATTTTGTTTTGCTTGGTATACGAACGTAATTTTTTTAATGTTTTAACTATTTTTGAACGATTTATGAACATATTTTGACATTTAAGATTTTTTCCAGTTTTTGTTTTATAAATATCTGTAAAAAATGGTGGGGACTCGTTTGCGCACAAAATAGTGAAGAATGAAAACCAGCTGGTAGATACAGTTTTGGGTGTACACTGTACAGGTGGTCTTAAGCTGCCCGTACACGATCAATATAATTGATATCAATTGAACACCAGTCAATTGATAATAGACATAGTGGGTTCAGGCGTTTGAAAAAAATAAAGTGTCATTAAAAGAATACTCAAAAAAATGATTCTGAAATTGGAAGGTGGCTATTAAACACTTTTTCGGTCACCTTATTTAAACTCTAATGAAGTTATTTACAGATTTACAGATGCATTTACTGAAATAATTTCAATATCTCCTTGTAGAATTATGGGCTAATGAACCACACAATAGTCCGAGAAAAACGAACGGAGCTGAAAACGTTCACATGCACTTCAATAGTAAATTTTATACCTCCCACCCTCACATTCATCAAATTATTCATATACTGATGAAAATTCAAGTCAACACTGATATAAAAATAAATTCATTAAAAATAAAGAACGAAAATACCCGCGTGTAGAATATAAATATTAAAAAACAAAATTTTATGAAAATAATATATTCTGATTACAAATCCAAAAAAAAAATAATCTTTTAAAATTTTTAAAGCAAACGCGTACCAATAAATATTAAATATGTATTTACAAATAATTAAATTAATGTTTTGATATGAAAAATGATTGTAATTGTAATTTGTGTAATCTGTAAATTTTTAATGACTTTATTGGATAAATGTTTGTACCTAATTGTAATTTTTAATTTGACAAAATTGTGAATAATGGCTTTCTAAAAAATCTGCTCTATAATAAATAGTTCAAACAATATTTTTAAGCCCGCAATATTTAAGCCCCAATATTTTAGCCATATAATATATAAGTTATGACGTATAAGCAAGGCTGGGCATTAACGAGTTAAAAAGTTTATTTTATTTTAACTTTTTAACTTAACTAGTTACTTTTGGCTTTTCATTAACATAACTGTTCATTTACTAAATTTCTTTTTTAATTCACGTGAAATTACCGAATTCATTTTTCATTTTAAGAAGTAAGTTAAGTTAATTTATTGTGTTTTTAATTCTATTATATTTCACTATTTCAGTCTATTTCGTTTTCATGTCGAAAAATATTTACCATGATATCATTCGAATCTAACTTATATAGAAATACTGTATAAAGTATAAATACTATAGTCTATAATTTAGTTTTGGGTTGGAAAAAAATTAAGTACGCTAGCGTTGTATAAACAAATTAACTTTTTTTTACTTAATAAAAAGTTAACAAAAAATGTGTATTAACTTTTAACTTAACTATGTTAACCTATAGATAAATGAACTTTTAACTTTTGTTATTGGAGCATATTAACTTAACTCAACTGAGTTAAAAAAAATCATTGATTTGCCCAGCCTTGCTTATAAGTCATATTATAACTCATAAGTCATATTATAACTTAAGAATATGGTGAGACAGAAAGTCCTAAGCCTTATAAGGTGAAGGAGAATGTTGTTTGAGTCTAATTATTTTCCACCATTAGCAATGACCATTCGAAACTTTGGAGGTACGCAGATTATGTACACCCTATACGTGAATAAATTTCTTTGAAAAAAGGTTTCTATTGTTCGTAAATTGTGCGCAAATGAGTTGTAGCCATAAAAATTGTTCAATCGGTCAAAAAACTAGAGAACGCAATACATGGCGCCTCTCAATATTTTCTATTAGCTAATCAAAAAATATTAAAGATTTATGGGCATGATTTTTTTTTTGTAAGTATTTGAAATTCTATTTTTGATGAATTCATCAATATCGCATGAAAATTCGCAAATTATTTTGTTTAATAGTTTATTAAGTTTTCAATTTGTATAGCTAAGTTTCGAAAACTTAGTACAATTTTCCTTATAAATAGTTAATACTGGAATCAAAAAAAATTTTAAATACATAAAAAGATTTTTTTTATTGTCATTTTGATTTAAATTTTAATTCAAATGAAGTATAACAAATTTTGTATTAATTCAAAATTATTTTTCGTGAGAATTTGAAACTTTTACGTTTATTATTATATTTTATGCACCAACACAATAAATGTTTCAATGCATTTTGTTTAATCATATGCTATTGCTATAAATCGCATACGAACACACCATCCGATGATAAGTCGGTATGGACTCAAAATTAAATGACAATAATACATAATATTATAATAAATGTAAAAATAATATCATAAAATCCAATTAGAATTTATAGGCTGACAGACTATCATCAATGAGAATCGTTTTTTGTCTTCAATGATTTTTCACATTACAGTGGCTTACTCAATGACACCGTACACTCTACACCTATTTTTCTCCCTTTTTTTGTATAATATTTACTTGTTATATCATTTCTATATTATACTATGTTCAATATTTTCTTAAATATTCACTTTTAATTGAAAAATTGTAATTAACAAATTCAATATGAATTACATTTACATATTGATTTTAAGTAAGTTTTTGAATTTCTATGGCTGTCAACATTTTTTAAAAATAAAAAACACATCAACGTTTGAAAACTATTCGAAAAATATTAATTTATATTATATACAGATCTCAACTGTCAAAACAATTATAAAATTATAAAAAGTATTTCAAATTATAATATATTAATGACACAAATTAAAAATAAGTATGACATATTTTTATTTCGAATAATCATATTTATTAATTACCTTCCATGTCGTTGCTTGTTTATTGATATTATCGATGAAATCTTTTTCCAAAAAATATGCTTGTTCCGTTAAATAGACACTGATCAAAATAACAGACGCTAAAATTATTACCCTAGCCATCGTTAAAATTGTTTTCTCTAAAAGAAATATAAAATAAAGTATTCACTGTTACGCGGCCTGTGTGTACAACACTAGTAGGTACAACACGTTTCATTATTTAAATATTGTACTACATTTATATACATCTCACACCCTTGAAGTTATGTTATTGAGAATTTCTCAGAAGAAACTTTTGTATAATTTTGTCAAGTGTTTGTATATCAAATAATATAAATAATCTATTCAATTGAGAATAATTCCATAAGCATTCAACAATGCACTGAAAAATAAAAATACCGAATTCCCATGACTAAATTCCACTTGAAAATTTGCGTACAGGTGGGTGCAACTGTTTCTTTAGGTATCAAGTTTGTATTAAGATTTGATAACGTCTTAGTTACATGCCTAAACGTTAGTGTCAATATTGATTAAACTTATACTTAATCAGTATATCTTAATCAGGAGTCACCTCTTTATGTTGAAGGACTACCTACTTACCGATAACACTAACATTTTACAAAAAAAAAACATTTTTTTAACCCATTTTTCTATGTTCTCCGTGTGTGTTCTATTTACAGTAAGTAAGTAAATTATTGATACTACGCATTTCAAATGGTTCACATGGCACCTGCTAAGTTGAATATAGATTTGACGTACAAACAAATTCTTAATTATTTACGCATAATATAAACATGTAGGTATGCATATAATATATTGGCGATTAAATCGTTTATTATTACCGATATTTGAAAAAAAGTACTTGTAAAATAGGTAAATATTTTATCCATGAGTTGTCATTACAACTTTGAAGTAGGTAGGCATAATAATATTATGATTGAGCTTACAGTATAGGTACCTGCCTAATACTTAGTAAAATGGTTAAAAATTTAAATTCAACATCATGATTATAGTAGTTTTATATATTAAATCCAATTTGTTTGTATATATTATAATACTAGCTGCCCCGGCCACGCCCTGCCCCGTGTGCCAATTTAAAATTAATTATCTTTTAACTAGATTGAGCATTGATATTAATTTTAGTGTGAAAATAAATTCAACCAAAGAATACCAACCTGTATTATTGGGTTCAAATAAACAATTACCTAAAATTATATAACTACCTATCGGCAACGATGTATCTCACTTTTTGAACATAAATAGTAAATGTATGTGTATCCTATCACATGGTACCTACATAATTTTCAAACGTGGTTCGAACTACACTCTAAAATTTCTGAAATTTCCAAGACCAATCTCTAAAGCTTTTGTCAAAATCAGTCAGTCAGATTTTGATTCTATAAGCTACAAACCTAATGGCATTGCCTTTTGTTGTACATAAAAAAAATATAAAATTTAATACTATTAAAAAAAAAACCTCAAAGTCATTACCATTTTGTTTTACATTTTTTAAATTTAATTTTACCGAACAGATGGTTCTACTGGTGTTTTACTGTATTAACTATCAATATTTAGTGAACAGGTATACTATATTAGGTACATAAATCCAATGCTTAAACCCCGCCCAGTAGTGTACACTTACATTTTAATAACTCCATTTGAATCCATATGCTAGTACCTATCTGAGTTGACCCATTACTAAAAAACTCATTTTAAATTTATGTACAGAATGATTCACCAAGAATACATACCTAAATTTTTCCAAATAATGAATATATACAAAATCAGAATTTTAGAATTATTAAATACCTATGTTATTTTAATTATATTTACCTAATAAAATGTATTAAGCTCTTGGTTTTTTTGTACTAGTTAAGAATAGTATCCTCTGGAGATACAATCTTCTAATTTCAAATGTGAACACTCTGTGTCTACTCTTAGTTATTTACGAAAAACTTTTTCTAAAAACTTTAACGAAACAGAATCAAGAGATTACTAGTAGTTATTGAGTTGATAAGTTAAGCAAATTATAAAATTAACCAGTGTAATTGTATTCGTAAGTGAATTCGATTTCCAGATTTTTTTGAATATATATAATTCTAAAAATGAAATGTCAATAAATGGTAAATTTTAATCATATTTCTACTAAACATAATTGTAATAAAAATATATAATATACATATACTAATAGCAAATATATGAATAAACAAAAAAATGTATGATTAATATGTTGTGTGAACCAAAAATAGATGCAATGAGTGAACTACCCTACAGCGAATTTATAGAGGTTGAAGAATTAAGCTATAAACACTCTCCAAGACTCAAAGAATAAATTTGTATACCAAACTTTCCTGAAAGCGGTAGAGTAGATTTTCAGGTCTAAAGACGATAATCAAACAATAAAATATTTTATATAACAATTTATTTTATTTAGACATACAATACATGGCGGTATTTTTTATTTTAATAAAATAAAAATAATTTGGTTAGTTAGTAACTGGTACCCCAGCAGTCGTCGAATTATCGATACCACATTCGTTTGTGCCTCGTCGAATTTTGAAAAGACCGTTGTCACCCCAATCTGCGTTCCACGAGTTGACCATCAACCAGTATGGAACTCCGTATTCTTCACCCCAACCGATCAATTTAACGGCATGTCCTCCCAAGTATGTGGCGTTTTCTGATTTCACGTAAACACCTTTAAAACGTTGAAATTACGGTTAGAAATAATACTACGATTGTTGAAATAGAAGCACAAGACACATATTATTATAATGATATATTCGATATTAGCTGATGTTTATTGTTTACCTGACTTGTAACTGGGGAAATCGTCGTACACATCGAACGATGCTTCAATCGGTCCGTAAGTCATAACGTCCTTTTGGATGCTGCCGTACGTTAGGTAGTAGGAGTCACGTGCTACGGTCACAAGTTAATAGATTAAGCACATATCATTATATCAACCGCATGTAATACATTGTCAAAATAATTCGTACTGTATCTGTGATCTTCGTCGAAATCGAGGTCCTGATTTCCGTAGCACATCCTCGTACATCTGTGATTCGATTCCCTTGGTTTACCTGCGCATGTATTGTGTCCTTCAGCGTCGTAAGGGCAAGGAGGGACTCTGTATGGTTCACAACCCTAAAAACGATGCGTGCAAAACGTAATATTATATTAATAGTCTACTCGGAACAAGCCTGCACATACCTCTCCAGATTGGTAGTCTCCTCCGGTTACTAGACCGCGTTTCTTAAAACGTTCCCACGCCTTAATCGGATAACCACCATTACACCCGAAACCACATGAATGACAACAGAAAGTGATTTCCTCGGCGGATAACAGTTCATTGAAATCTGCGTTTGTAGCTACACATAAACGGTCAGCAAAAGCCGAGCTCGTAGCCATCGCCTGAATAAATATTTCGTTTAAAACGATTGTCTATAACTCTTGACACATATAAATTTATATTTCTACACACCCAACACGATCCACAGTTCCCTTGGTCACGGACTGCTCCGATCGTGTGACAACGTCTCCATTTTCTCCTAGCGTCAAAGTGTCTTGGAATTCGGCCGAATAAGTTATCGTAAGCTGCATCGTGGGTTTTGTACATGTGAATATTATGTTTGTTCGGAATTTGTACTCCTTTTGATCCCAACATTTTTAAGAAATGTTCCTTCGGTGTATCTGGGTCGAAGTTTACACCTGCCTAATATTTGTTAAATGTGCTGATAAGTAGGTATAAAAAAAATATTTTAAAAGTACAATGCTTCGAAAATGTAATATTTTAACTGAATGTAGGTAGGAATCAATTCTGTGGCTTTGTGCGAGAAGGGCCAATGTTACATTTTGAAAAAATTGAGATTATTTGATCAATGTCATTAAAATTTGCTAAATATTTTAGATCGTGAATCTATTTTTCGATACTTGTAATTTGTATACTATACAGTATACATTAAAAATCTCATTAAACTTATCATTACTATAATTATAAATTGTTATAAACAGAAGTTTATTTATAGTTTAAATTATGTTTATTATATTATTACATATAAGATTTTGAGCGGTGCAATGAATGTATTGATCTTACTATGATATTGATACACTTTATTTGGGTTTTTGTACATTGTCGGTTTTGTACAGTTTAATATTATTTTTGTTTGGAATTTGCACTCATTGAGAACCCAACATTTTTAAGAGTTTTTTTTGTTGGTGTATTTAGGTCAAGGCTTACATCTTCCTAATTTGTTAAATGTGTTGATTAGTATAAAAAAATATTTAAATAAGTAAAATGTAAATAATTACGAAAATTGGCAAATTATTTTGTAGTTTAAAGGTTATTTTGTCGTAAAAAGTGCATAAAATGTTTAATCTTTATAGGTCAGGTCTGAAAATCCAGTTAAATATTTTTCTTAAGTAGTTCTAAATCAAAAAATATAAATAAGGAATTCATTTTTAATTTAAACGAAATTGAGTATATTATAAACGAAGAATAACAATTTTAGTTATTTTTTGAAATTAAAAAATATTTTTTTTGGGAACTTTCATATTTTACATTGTACAAAATGATATTTTCCAAACATTTTGTTATGTTATGTTCTATTTCATGTTTACCTATAGTTGCTTATACTTCATACCGTATTACTTATAATAAAATATTAAATTCAATTAGGCAAATAGATAAATAGGTGATCTCCGCTCATATTTAGTAATTTGTCATAAATGTAACATAGCTATTACGGTTATCTACTCAATGACGAAGTACACTCCACTTCAACTTTACTACAGAAAGTTACCTAATTTTCACCTTTTGGATTCTGAGTGAAGTGACAAATGTATTTATTTTCCAATGATATAAGGTTTTTTTTTTTCGTCTTTCATTACCTATTTGATCGGTAAAAGTGCATCGATATTCAATAAAAATACATTTTCTAGAACGAAATCCAATCTATTTAGTACTATATGGAATCAAAAATAAAAGGCTATCAAGTAGTTTTAAAAGCGTCGGTAAAACCGAAAAAACTTGGATTATTCACAAAATATCTTTTTGAAAAAATTGATTTTGTATTTTAAGTGTCACAGAAAAAAAATACATTCAAATTCCCTATGCTATTTTTATGAATATTTCCATATAACTGATGACGTTTAAAAAATATTTAGACTCTTCTTGAGCAATTAATAGCCATTTAAAATTTTTTTTTCTATTATTTTTGATAAATAGTATTTTTATGGGACAAAAACTTATATTTGGTGAAGGTCGTTATTAGTGTAATTAAAGTTAATAAGCGTAAATCTACAATATTTTTTTATGAGTGTCTGAAATAAAAATGTTCGTAGTTAGAAATCCATAGCTAGTTTTCTTTACATACATACAATTTGAAAACGTATACAAGATTCCTCATAATATGTTATTCATGAAAAAAAGTTAACCAGAAATTCAAATAAGTTTTATATGAGCATTTGAAATTTTTATGACATTGGAAATTCTCATTAAAATTAACGATTTATCATGAAATGATTTCCAGTTTTAATTCAAAAACAAATAACTGTAGAATATAGGTACTTAAAATATTGGCTGAATGTTTATTTTGTTATTTTAAAATTAATTTGCATTTTTTTTTTGCTATTCTACATTCCATATATTTTCAATTTTCATTTTTTTGGTTTCTATAACCACTGTAAACAATTTCAATCGATCAAAAGGCTTGAAAATTAAATTAAAGTTTTTCATTGTTTTTCGTGGTTAAAAAAAATTAAAGATTAATATGCACAATTTTTTTTTACGAGCATTTAAACGTCAAATTATGACAAAATTAATTTCTAATATTTGACAGTGAATCTGGAGTAAAGACTGTTATTATATTATTATCTAATTTCACGTAGGTAACAAACACAATTTCATATGAAAAATTCTGAACACAAACATAAATAATGAATGACTTACCTTCCATGTAGTCGCTCGTTCATTGATATTGTCAATGAAATCTTTCTGTAAAAAGTATGCTTGTTCCGTCAAATAAAAGCTGACGAATATCACAGACAATAACATCAATACCCTAGCCATTGTTGCAACTTTTCGCCAATTATTGTTAAACAAAATTGAATACAAATACCACCGTTGTTTCCTGTACAACGATAGTAGAATAAGTTTTGATTTTCAAATACAAGCGTATATATACACATCTTAGGATACTCAAATGGATTACTTGATTTAAGTATTTCTCAGAAGACGCTTACCTACTAATTTTAATAAATAATTCTTATTACCTATTCATTTATCAGAATCATTACTAAGAAGTGTATACCCATCATTCGTTCTTAAGTTTATTCATATCAATCTAAAGTTCATCATCGATAAAAAAAAGTACTTGTTTTTCCGAATAATTAAATAATTGAAAACTAATAATATTATATTCATTTATAATATAAAATAATAAATTAGTCACATTTTATGTTATAATCTTCAAACGAATTCAACAATATTATGTTTTTATCGCTGATTCATATTTCAGTCGTTAACTATTAAGTTTAGGTACTATTAGTCATTGACATTTATCTACAATTGTGTACATCCATTCAATGAATCAACAAAAATCTATAAATATAAAATTTAAGTAACGAAAAACAATTTTTGTTGAAATTAAATATTAAAGTTAATATATCATTTTAACTTTAATATTTAATTTCAATAAACGTTGTTACAAAATACTGATTAGAGTGAGATTACTGACTTAGAGTGGTTCTAAAAAAAACATTGTTCTGATAAATCCATACTTCTTTTTAGTTTTATTCTATTACAATTTTTTTGACATTACATTGTGTTGTTATCTTTTAGATTAATAATGTCTGAACATATCTACTTGCCTATATTTCTCGCCAAAGAGAGTATGTCGAGTTAAAATATTTTAACATTGTTATGTGTGGCAAACATTCACTAAAAACGTCAAAAAATTATAATTAGTTAATCATCTTGTCATTATTAGTTACATATTATATGTGCCGGTCATTATACCCTTCCATTAAAAATAAATAGTTACGGGTAAGGGGTTATAATCATCTGTTACATCAGAGTGAAGTAACCAGCTAGCATAATATTAAAATATACCTAAAGATAAGTAAAACATGTAATACAAGATTCCTCATAAGTTGTTATAAAATCAGTTGAAAAAATTAAAGATTCATCATCATGATTTTTTTTTGTAAGTATTTAAAGTTAAAATTCTGACCACATATTTTATAAAAATCTTGAAAATATACAAATTGTTTAGTAGTTAGTGAAAAATGTTTAAAATGTTTAAATTTCCAGTCATTATAAATATTATAATATAAACACAGTTTTAATTTATAATTTTTAGAGATTTTAAGTTCAAATTTGCACGAAACTGGATATTTAAAGTTTAAGGGGGCTGCAGCAGCCCTTTTGAATATATTTTTTTTTAGCTGTGGTATTCAAGAATAAAAATATCGAAAAAATATGATACTTTTGTATTTATATTATTCA
>NC_042493.1:125290477-125300946 GCF_005508785.2 Acyrthosiphon pisum
AACCGCCAAATTACTACTACTTAGTTATGTTTTTTTGTAAGCCCGTAATAACACAGTAACACGAGAGGTTTACAATATATTATTTTGCACTGTAATCGTCGCTTATGTCGGTACTTATGTTGAGAACCCCTGCACGAGTCGCGAATTATGATTATTCGGCACATAGTATATTATAACTGAGCAGTGCTGCAGCCGTAAAAGAGTTCGCAGCATAAATAAAGATCGTCGCAAGTCTGAGGCACTCTGATCTAGACGCGATGACTGATGCACTCATGTAGTCTAATATAACCTCTTTACCTAACAATAATATTGATATTTATGTCACATTACGATATTACCAGTGTGTTACCATTATTTTTAACAAAACTCAACAAACCATACCCAGGGTCAGCCGGGTCAACTATACCGTGTATGGTATCAAAACCGATTGGTTAAGCCGACGACGAGCGAACTTAAAAAGTATTAAATATGTATGCACTTATACGCTTAAAAAAGTAAAAATATGAAATAATTTTTTTATTTTATTATTTACTCACAATTTGCATAAGTAGGTACAAATATATTATTACTTATAATAATATTATAGGTAGAAATATTTTTATTTTTTATAATTTTTACTAAAATATATTTACTAATGAAAAATGGCAATCGTATATTTGTATTTAAAATTTTTATCATAATCTCAATAATGTACAAATTTTTTAGTAAGTAGTTAAAATGTATATAACGATTAATTTATTATTATAACAAATGATTGAAAATTTAAAAAGCTGGTTCACCTAAATAGCACATACCGTTACTAAAAAATCTAAAAATATAACATAAAACAGTTTTATTTTATAGACATTTTAAGTTCAAATTTGGATGAAACTAGATATTATATAAATTATAAACGAAGAATAATGAATTTAGTTGTTTTCTTATAATTTAAATATACTGTTCATGGGTGCCTACTTGAAATGTTACAAATGTATGTAAATTTAATTTATTGTCAAAAACCAATTCAGCCTATGTTTCTGAGGATATTATTATCAGCTGCAATGTTTGAATGATGCTGGGTTTTTAATTTAATTTAATTTACTTGTGGCTGACGTCACGTTTAGTAGTAGAAATGAAGCTTCGATCTTCAACTTTCAGGGTGGTTTCTGGTTTAAAATTGGATATTTATGGTACTTTTGAGGGTCGATTGAAAACAATTCCCAATAAATAATTTTCAAAATAATTGGGAAAAACTAAAAACAAATTACGGCGCGAATCCATATATGTCACGTGTAATAATATATCCTTAAAAATGGAGACTGAACCTAAACTATCACCGCCAAGAATCGTTTTTCGTATACAATGATCGTTGTTGAATCGAAATTCAACATTATATACAACACAGTAACCGAGATTGACTTATTCAATATCATGAAAATATTAATATGTTGTTGGTACTTGCGTATTTAGATTAAGTTTTGATGTATTTTGATTTTTCATTAACATCAGACCGCATTGGATTTATACTTAAATTATTTATAATTAACAAGTATGAATAATAATTATAGATACTTACCTACTTAGGTACAAGCGACAATAGGTACTTAAATCGAATAATTATAGTCTTGTGATTCAGATTTTTCTTATATTCTATTTTGTAACAGTGATCAATTACATTTTTAAGCTTTTTTTACCAGACAAATAAAATGTTATTGACATTCATAGAAAAAAAAAAATAAATAAAAAAAATAATATTGGAAGCTGAAAATGTCCGTAAACAGTTCAAAACAAATCAATATTATAGATTTATGCCATTAAACCAAATAGTAATAATAATCTGGTAACCCTGCAGTGTAACTCTAAAATACAATGACACCTATGTACATATTATCTATACTATTCAATGTGGAAAATTAAAATTCACTATTAACTGTTTGGAATTCAAATCGTATTACGAGTATTTGACCCACATATGATTGAAAACTACCTTATTTTGTTCTGTGATGAATAGGCGAGTTGTCTCAAAAATAATTTTTATAGTATTGGTTTTCGTCTGAATGTGTTAACATTATAGGTATAATAAATAATAATATAAAGTGGTGAAAATAGATAGTCGTGGAGATCGGTCCTTAGCAAAGGTGGACAGAAGATCGATAAGTTAAAAATGAACAGTTTAAAAAAAGTTAATCTATTTTTTTTTTAATTAGTATGTAAATCACATAAAGAGTGAATGTGTGTTTCTAGTATATAATTTATAAATTTAAAAAAATAATTTTATTGAACTTTTATCATAATGTACACCGTATACCATTTAACTTTTACTTTACTATAATTTAATAATTTAAACTATAATCATCTCAAATTAATAATTTATCAAATATATTTTTTTTATATCATATAGCAATTGAATAATAAAAGTTATATAACATTACAACATAACAATTGTCAGTTTATAATTTAAAATGATTAATTTTTTTAAAACATTTATAATTGCAACTCGCATAATATATAATTTACGACTTAATAAAATATATGAGTATACACAAAATTATGTTACCTATCAAGAAAAGTACAGAAATTGTTGTGTTTTTGTATTGGATTATTCTTAATTTATACTGACATAGTAGTATTTACGTATAAACGAAAAATTTCAAAATGTTTTTAACTTGATGGATTTTTTTAAATCAACTGAGAAAAGCTAAGTTATTTCAACTGTAAATTAAACTAGTTAAGTTAAAAACAAATTGACTTTTTAACTAGTTAATGCCCACCTTTGACCCTTAGCGCCTTTTGCAGTACCTACCTCAGAGTGTGGTGTAGTTCAAAACTTAACAGTTTAGTATAATAATAATTATAACCTAAAATAAAATATAAAGCAGTATAATTATTATACTGCTTTATATTTCATTATTAAACTGCATGAGTTTTACATAATACTAATTATGTATATAAACAATGAAATATTAGGTATTTATTTATATTGATATTTTAATTTGTGAGAAACGTGTATTTTAATTGTTTAATAATTGTATTATTTATTTAATGAATTTATATTCTAAGTTGTGAACTTATAGCCACAGACGATCATATTTAATGGGGCTCATTATCTTCTCGAAGAATGAATAAATAAAAAAACAATAATAATAAAATATTTGTAAATAAATACAAATATAATAATAGTTTGTGCTGAAAATGATTATCATTTAATTAAAAATAAATTGTATCTAGCGTTACCAACCGCGGTGCTGATGATATGCCCCGTTACAAACCAATAATAAGGTATATTATATTGTTTTAATGGAAGTGAGTAAAACATAAGTACCTACCTATAATATCAAAATTGTGAAACAGACAATGTTTGCAACTTATACGAAGACCATCGTGGATGCAACTAGTATTTAATAGTTACATAAGTTCTAGATCCATATAGAAATCCAAAATTATTAATAAGCCTCCTCACTTGCTGTCACGAGCGTGTCACTAGAGTTCAGTAATCACGGGGAGTCCTGTCAAATTAAAGTTTATAATAAACATCACGGAGTATAAAAGCGTCCCTCGTAATAAAAATAAATTAATGTGAACGATATTGTCTAATATATTATGTTGTATTATGGAATATGAAGTTAAAACGTTCATTGATCGTATAAAATAAAATCCGTGTTAATAAATGCATTACTCAATTTCTCAAGCATATTTGTACAGTCATAATATCATGTATGTGGTGTGTGTAAAACAATCGTTTACAGTGATAATAAACAATATGATAATATTGTAAGTGTTTTAAGGCTACGTATATATTATGTCATTGAGCAATGATGACAATATTTTAACATAAAAAAGCTTACCTACATAATAAAAATAATCGATATAATGTGACAGCTTGAACAGTTATATTATTGATCATAAAAGCATTGAACATGTATTTTACTAAATCTTTAGTGTGTGAGAGAAGTATTTTTGATAGTTAAAAAAAATATAAAAATAAAAATATTTTTCTCCTTGGGAAATATTGACATGTAAAAATATATTAATTCGATAAACATAAAATAAAATCTACAGCGTGGTTAGAACTGACAGTGAGCAATCATGAAAATAATAACGTTTTTTCAATAGAACTGAATATTTTAATCCGATTGTATTGAACATTTAAACCTAACTCCTAAGCTATAAACTACGTTATATTTTAATTAGTTGTAATCGTATGCGTATCACTTAGTAAACCACTGGAACACCAGCAGTCATCGAATTATCGACTGAGCATTCGTTCGTCCCTCGTCGAATTTTGAAAAGACCCTTGTCCCCCCACATTTCGCTCCAAGAGTTGACCATCAACCAGTACGGGACTCCGTCTTCTTCACCCCAACCGATCAACTTCACGGCATGTCCTCCCAAGTATGTAGCATTTTCCGATTTTTCATAAACACCTGAAACCCATACAATCAATGTTAAACTGTTTGATAATGACCATTCCTCAGGCAGGTGTTCCTTTGATCTCTCCCCGAGGAGATTCGATGGTGAACACGTTTAAGGGGTTCAACATGGCCGAACTTAGTCTAAGTACATGCGATTCGCGTGAATATGCCTGCTGCGCGCTGTAGGTATAGTGTAGTATTATTAGTGCGTGTGACTGAAGTGCAAAATTAGTGGGAGGAAGCTCGAATAGGTATGTCACACCATTCTAGGCCCAACGAGTATTGTGTTTTGCCTGTGATAATGCGACAAGAAATCTAAAAACGTATATTTCGTACTAAAATTCGATATGAAATTCACTTTAAGTGTATGAATGTAATAAGTATGACTGTTCTTAGTTTTGTACGTTTTGAAACAAATTAATGGGACTATTAGAGTAGAAATTTGATATATAAAGTTGGACGATCTCAACTAAACCTCACACCGAATTTAAGTGTGTTTTTATTAAACTTATCGGCACACTATTAGTGGCATCGTTAATATGAACAAATATAGGTTTGTTTTCGTAAAAAAAGTTGTTGGTACTGAATCTCCTAAAAAAAAAAATTTTAAAAATTTTAGAAAGATAAGTCATCCATATCAATGCACTTTTACCTGACTTGTAACTGGGAAAGTCGTCGTACACCTCCATCGACGCTTCGATCGGTCCATAAGTCATAACGTCTTTTTGGATACTTGCATATGTGAGGTAGTAATAGTCTCTCGCTGAAATCATAATTTAATGGAATTTAAAACTTAGGCATAGATACGTAAGTGTACCCATTAAAATATCAAAGCAAATCATACTGAATCTGTGGTCATCGTCATAATCGATTTCTTGATCTCCGTAACACATCCTCGTGCATCTGTGGTGTTTTTCCATTGGCTGACCTCTGCACGTGTTATTTCCATCTTCTTCACTAAAGCAAGGCGGTACTCGGTACGGCGCACAACCCTAACAGTCCACACGAATAATAATATTAATGATGGGCGTCCGTCGATTTCCCACGCTGAAAATTCCACGTATACACTTTTCTTCCAGTCCAACCCATTTCTACCTACCTCTCCCGATTGATAATCTCCTCCTGTCACGATACCATGTCGCCTAAAATAACTCCAAGCTTTAATCGGGTAACCTCCGTGACACGCGAAACCGCACAGATGGCAGCAAAAAGTCAACTCTTCTGCGGATAACAGTTCGTTGAATTCATAGTTCGTGGCTATACACAGCCGGTCGGCAAACGCTGAGCTCGTAGCGAGCGCCTATTGAAATTGTACGTACAGTATAATATTATATGTATGGCCCCAAATACAGTTTTGACTCAAGCTCATCATCACTCAGACGTACCCAACACGATCCACAGTTTCCTTGGTCTCGGACTTGTCCGATAGTGATACACCGTCTCCACTCTTTTCTCGCGTCGAACTTCTTCGGAATTCTGCCAAACAGGTTCACGTAAGCTTCGTCGTCTGTTTTGTACATTTTAAGGTTGAGTTTGTGTGGGACTTGTACTCCTTTCGATCCCAAAAGTTTGACGATGTATTCCTTCGGTGTGTTTGGATCGAAGTTAATACCGGCCTAATTGAATTATTTTATCTTACGGTTAGTATATATTTTATCTTTATATTTCATACTGTACAAATTCTAGTTTATTGACAGTTAAAAAATAATAATTTACAATTTATTTTATATTATGTTATGCGTGACAGGGAATAGGGAATAGACAGTGTTAGGATTAGATAAGTACTTTTTTATCTAGATAAAGATACTGCAACGTAAATGTATCTAGATAGATAAAAAAGATAAATACTTTTTCATCTAGCTAAAAAAAAAAGATTCAATCATTTTTTAAATGGTTTTAAATTTAGGTATATTTTAGTTTGGCACTAGAAACATAATAATAATAATAACGATATAAATAAAAATAATTACATTATTTATAAACCATAAACTTTGTTTGAGAATCTGTATAAATATTAAAAAATAAATTTGTATAATTTTGCGATTTTTATCAATAAAAAATGTATCTAGATGAATTTATTTAGATTAGTAAAAAAATTATTTAAGATGAACGTTTAGATACCTTGTAACTATTTATCTAGATAACATAAAAGATGAACAAATAATTATCTTTATTATATTCATCTAGATAAGTCCGAACACTGGGAATAGGGTATTAGGAATCACAGATTAATAAATTGTGACATGTTTTTATATAATTTTATTTGCTTAGTAATAAAAGCATCTTGTTTTATAAAAAAGAAATTTGATTTGTGTTTAGTTCTAAGATAGTCACATTTTAGTATAAATACTTATTTTATTCCTATTTGAATGTAAACATCACAAAGCAAAAGCAAAGCAAGTATTTATCAAAATGTTGAATTTTCAATTGTAAGTGATGGATAAAATATTTTCAATCCATATAATGCCAAAGTAAAATGTTGATATAATTCCACAATTATAAACTTTATGAATTATAATTGAGCTGGGTGCCTACAATTTATATGATTTATACAAATAATTTAATATAATAGTGTTATACTTATAGCTATTGAAATAAAAAAAACTAATTAACTTGTGTTAAACGAGTTATTTCAACATTGTGAAGGCAAAATTAAAAATTCATAGTTTTATATATTTAACTATAAAAGCTTAAAGATGATATGGGAAAAAATATTAACTTAACTTGGATGGAAAAAAGTGAATTTAAGATTCTTCTGAGAGGAGTGATGGAAGAATATGTTTTACAATTATGAGTGTGTTTTTTTCGAGTTTGTCATCACTTTTTGGAGCTGAAAAAAATATTTCCAACAACAATTATATGCGATATAATATAGTAAGCACATCTCTATATTGATGACACAAAAATCTAGTTATCGAAAATTACTAAAATGAATGCTTTAATTAATAACCTCATAATAAAAAAAAAAATTTTAAAAGTATTTATTATTTAATAAAAATTGAGATGAAAAAACGACGTATCGGATTTGTACTATATTATATGGTACTTAATATTTGAAAACTTTGCAAATCACGATTTAAGATAGTATGGTTGACCAATGAGCTATGATAAGACGGCATAGGACTTAAATCTGGATACTTTCGCTTCTGGTAACTATTTTACGTGTATTTTACTCATCTTATTAATGTCTGTACACGGTATTAATTAATATTTAACTAACCAAGTTTTTCACAGATTTTACTTTACCACCGGTAGCACTGTAGGTAAAAAGTCAACAGATTGCGTGACTTTTGGATTCAAATCGTATGCCGTGTGATAACATTTTTGATTTTTTTAACGGGTCGTTGGGCAACCATACTATTTTAAATCGTGCTTCAAATACGTAAGTATTTGGGTAAGTTGTTAGGAATCCAAAGACGGCCGCGTGGACAAAATTAGAATCGCTCCACGTCAGCCGCGCCAGTCACTAGACGCGTCCTTAGAATCACACTTTAACACTCTAGTACTCTACTGTACATTAGGTGTCTCGATAGTCATTGTAACGCATGAAATTTGAATTCAATGATATAAAATCATTGTACACCAACAATAATAAATAATTCCGAAATAAATAATATTTTAACTGCAAAATAATAGGTAAGTACATTTTCAAGATTTTGATAAATTTTGTCAAAATCTAAACATTAATTAATAGGTACTTATAAAAAAAAACGTAAGTATAGATCGTAAGATATTTCTTAACTGCTGATATTATAACAACTTGTGAGAAACGTTACATTACATTTTTAGGCATTTGGATTCAATGAAAAACATTTTATTGATATTTATAGAAAAAAACCTAAAAAAATCAAATTTCAAATGTCTATAAATACTCAAAACGAGTGAAAATATTTTGGAAATGTTATTAATTTTTTTATGGAAATCTAACTCAAAATAATTTACAAATTGTCATGGTTTTGATGACTGTTGTCAAAATTCTAAATTCAGACGCTTTTAAAAAATTATTATTTGATTTACGCTCTACTTTTCTTTTTTTTTTTTACTAACAACAACTTTACGGAACCTTGGATTAAATTTTCAAGTTTTTGACCTATTGAAAACTTTTTTATCAATAATAACTAAAAATACAGAATACTAATAAAAATCGAAATTTTCTTATGCCTATTAACAGCGCAAAAATGTGCAAAATTTTTTGGTGTAGCTATATTAAATCCTAATAATAAACATTCCATGAAAAATTGTAAGTATTTACGAATTTTTTTTAGTGGTATATCAAAAAAAAAAAAAAACGATTTTTTCAAAAGCTAGTTTTACGTAAAAATCTCAGTTTTTCCTGACGCTTTAAAAAAAGTACTGAGAATTTTTACTTTTATAAACTTTTTTATTTATTTGTAATGCGCGAATTGTCAACGACAGGTTTCTCGTAATTATAAATTAAAATTGTAAAAATATAAAATAAATATTTTAAATCGAAAAAAATATATATAATACATATATATAATAACATATTATGTTCAAAATCTAATAAAAAATCGTAAAATTGTATGCTTAATTTATTAATACTCTACATTTAAATCAGACAAAAAAAAAATATCGATTAGTGGAATTGAACATTTTCATTTTGATTTCAGGTTCATAGCGTCTATTTCTGAATATTGTGATAATGTCTTTAATCAGTCTACAGTGATTATCGGATGTGGTATTTATCGAGTCTTACTACAAATAATCACAAACTAATTGCTCAATAAGATATTTACTTCGCAATCGGGTTTATTTCGAGTATACTGAAGTCTATCTATTGTACTTGACCAACTTTGGTTTTTGTATTATTCTTAGTTTTCTAAAGATAACGAATTATTAAAAATATCATCGAAATTGAAATAATCGTTTTCCTCTAGCAGATCAAAGCAATTTGGGTCATTATTTTAGGTCATTATTGCGTAGAAAGGGCCCTTTTGGTTATTTTTAAAGATTTTTCTTGAAATATTATTTAGGGTATTTAAATCTGGGTCGCAGTAAAAAAAAAATAATCCAATCTCAGTGTTTCCACAAAATCAGGTCATGACCCAAATTAAAATTGTGAGTGCTTAATTGATAATTCACATCTTTTTCAGCATGGTGTTTGTGAATACTCAACAAAAAAATTTTCTAAAATAATTTAATAGGTGACAACAAAGGTCGAGGAAGAAAATCGTTAAAAATAATATTATAAAATATAACCGTTATTGCAGTACTCGTTGGTATGTGTAATTTCTATTTTGTATTATTTTATACTATATTGTAGTATTAATAAATATGAGAATTTTATTATGTTTGAAATAATAGCCCACACAGCATAAAAATATTTCCATAAAAATAACTATGGTAAAAATACTTTCAGAAAAATAATATAGTTGTCGAAATATTTAAAAAAAAAATTGCGGAAATAATTAGGAAATGTTTTAGTTATATTCTTTGGCCAAGAAGTTCATATTTTTGAACACATTTTATAAAAAACATTAATATAACATTTTAATCATGTATTTTCAAAAAAAAAAAAGGTGGGTAAGTGGATGTCACTCCGCTGTACAGCAGGTTACAAGTGGGACACTGTATAATGGATAGAATTAAATTTGAATTCAATGATATAATATCACTGTATAAGAAAAACGATTCTGAGCGGAGACGGTTTGTCAGTTTAGGTATTATACATACCTATTATAGGTATACTTATCTATAGTATTAAAAAAAAATTGACCTATATTAGGTATCAATAATAAATTCCAAATTATTCATATCACAATATCCATCAGGTAACGCGTTATACATCAACAACAAACTGTGTTATTATCATAGATATATAATAGTATACTTAAGAAGTTTCAAGTACCCACAAATAATATTATACAATCATTACAATCACAACAAAATAACTAAAATAGTTAAACCAGGTTTTTTAATGTGTGATTTCGTCCAAATTTGAATTTAAATTACTATAAAAATAAACTGGGCTTATGAATTTCTTAGAATTTTTGGTAACAGAATTAAACATTTACGTGGAATCTTGTTTTAAATTTTCAAGCCTTACATATAAAATTT
>NC_042493.1:125300996-125310124 GCF_005508785.2 Acyrthosiphon pisum
TTCATTGAAATTTTCAAGTTTCTACAGTCATTCGTTTTTTAATACAACAAAATAAGAAAATCGTTACGTAAGAAATCGAGTGAATATCAAATGTTGTAAAAATATGAATTTCAAACGCTCATAAAAATTTAATTTGAGTTCTTATAGACATTTTTTTTTTTGATAAAGGTAGATTATCCTATAAGGAATCTTGTATTACACTTTAAAATATTTAGTTCTAAAAAGAAAAATTTATACGAATTATAAACTCAAAATAATTAGGTAATTTTCGTGATTTTTCCATATGTTGTCAATTTTTGAACTTTAAATGCTAATAAAAAAAAAACTGTGACTAAGGATTTTTAATTTTTTTTCAATCTCATTGTAACAATATAGTAAGAGTCTTGTATTAAATTTTCAAGTATTTTTACTCAACAAATAAAGTTTTATTGACATTCATAGAAATAAAAACTAATTAAATTGGAAACTTAAATTGTCCGTAAACAGCTCAAAACAAATCAAAATATTTTGAAAATTTTATCATGTATAGGAAATGGAAATATAAACAACCAGTGAAAGTCATCTACAGTCATTCGTTTTAAAGTTACACCAAAAACCAAAATCAATTTTCTCGAAAACAAATTTTGCGTAAAAATTTCCGTTTTTTTTAAAATTTATATGTTGTTTTTCCCGTCGCTTTTGAAAACTATTGGAAAAATTTTACTTTTGTACCAACTAGATTCACTTTCCTTTCAGAAAAAGTACTGTTGAAGAAAATACAAGCACTTTTACTGTCCTAAAAAGTGATGACAGACACAAAAATTTAAAAAAAAAAAATAAAAAAAAACACACATCATCGTTCCACTCAGAATCTAAAAAAAAAAATGTTTACGGAAACTTTATAAAAATATTGAGTCAACATTTTGATGCGACCACGTAGTACAATATTTTGTTATAGTGAAAAGAAAATATTTATAAAATAGTGTTAGTCAAATATTCATCATTCAATCACTTTAAACTATTCACAAAATATTATGATTTCCCAGATGCTGCGTGGTAGTGATTTTTGTAAGGGTCGACAAACGTTGAATTTGAAATGTCTGGGTCACACACTCACACTCGTAAAAGGTCGAGAGCCACTGGAGCCCCACTGGCAAATGTCAACTATTTCGGCATTAAAACGTGCCTCTATTGTTTCAACAATATTTTATGCCGTGCGCCATAATCTCACCTTCCACGTCTTCGCCTTTTCGTTGATGCTGTCGATGAAATCTTCTTCCAGAAAATACGCTTGTTCCGTCACGCAGACGCCGAGGAGTAAAATCACAGACGACGAAATCCACATCCTAGCACCCATGGTTCGCGCAGTTGTGTTTCCTCGAAAACGGCGGAAAACGCTGTTCGAAATCAATTTTCGGTGCCCACAGCAATGTCGCCCGCGCCTATATTACAGGCAAGTAAGTCACCCGCCGCCCGACTGTTGTACTGTTGTCTGTTGCACTCGAACGTTGGGCGATCAATGTCTTACACCGTGTCAAATATGAACTAGCAGGCGTACTGCAATGTACGGGTACATAATATTAATATTTTAATCCCGTTATCCGGGTACGTCGAACATAGATATGCGATGCACATGTCACATCGCGGTCGTAAACGTCTCAAGGCGAAAACTCTTCAACGCCGGCGTCGAGTGAGTGCGGTTGCACCGCTTCGCGCCCATTTGTCGTGGGCAATTTATAGCTGCTGTCGTCGTGTGTGGGTACACGTAATCGAATTATTCGAGTATTACGGAACCCGAAACGTTGCACATATTCCGAACACATTTTATTACGCGCGTCGTGTTGTAAAAGACCACTTGAAATTTGGTTCGGATGACTGCGCGTCCGTGGATCTCTATCCACGACGGTAAACAACAATAATGTCGGATATCATGTACAAACAATATAAACGGTAAAGAATATTTCTAATGTCCGCATTAGATTTTTAAAGCTTTAACGGATCAACCGCTATAACTTATTTTTCGGTACGTTACCCGGGGGTGTGCGCGCGTACGGTTTTAGTGTGCTCTGCATGTTTTGCCGATAAGTTTTTGTGTACACTGGAGCCTTTGCCAAAAAGGTCGTGTGCACCTAACAGGGTACACGTAAATACGTTTTAAACACCGGGCAAACAACATTTCAATCAGCCATTCGATATTTTATAAACTCAATTTATTAATTCGAGACATAAGGTTTGTTTTTGTAATATATTCATAGAGAGAGAGGCGTGTTCAATTTACTTTTGTGAGGTTGAATGGCAAATTGCAAATGAACCATGTACCAAATATGGTACACATAGCGGTTAAGAAATAACATGTACCAAAATTGACAAAATTGAAAGTTTGACACAAGGAAGATTTTTCGTGTCAGTGACGAATTATAAATTTCCATCAATACAGAAGACATTTGTACCGCGATCATTTTTTTTCAAAGCATTATTATAGTTATAGTATGAAATAAGATTATAATCATATATATTTTAATGACATAAAAATACTAGTTAAAAAAAAAACATTACAATATTTAGACCTGCATATATTTATTTATTCATTTCAGCCAACCAGTAGTCAATATTATATTATCAGCTCCTCTTGTCCGCAATATTTCGGTTATTCTTAATTGTTTTTATCACGATTCAGAAAAATGACGAAGAAAATGAAAAATCTACAGTTTTAGATGTACCGATTGGGTTGAAATGTTTCCAATCGACAGCTGCTGATGAAAATATAATTAGACTGATTCCGTGCCTAGGTCGTTTTTATGAAAATAAAATAAAATATTTTACGATGATAAATATAGCATAATTTTCAAAAATTGAAAGATTTACACACCCGCTAGAGATTGTCCTATTAGTAATGATAACGAGAAAAATATGGACAAGTTGATGTCGCTCTGCTGTATAGTAGGTTACAAGTGGGTAACTGTAATGGATGATGTTAAATTTGAATTCAATGATATAATTATCATTGTATTAGAAAAACGATTCTGAGCGAAAACGGTCAGTCAGCCTATGATATTACTAAGTATATTTGATAATATTATTGTGAATAAAGGAATTTATATATTTACCTATTTGCATGGAACCTTGTGTTAAATTTTCAATTCTTAGCTATAAAAGTTGAGCATTTTATAAATTTTGTCAAAATTCGAACTTTAAATTCTTATAAAAAATTGTGCAAATGTATTTTTAATATTTTTCAACTGCTATTTTAATAATATATCAGGAGCCTTGCATTACATTTGCACGCTGTTTTACCCGACAAATAAAATTTAATTGATATTTTTAGAAAAAAAACTAAAATAATTAAAAACTGATAATGTCCGTAAATAGCTCAAAAAGAGTCAAAATATTTTCAAAATTTTATGGTGTATAGAAAATGAAAATACAAACATTCAGTGAAATTTTCAAGTATTAACAGTCATTCGTATTTTAATGACAACAGAATAAGGAAATTATTACATGAGAAACAGAATATGAATTTCAAACGCTCATAAAAATTTAATTTGACTTTCTTGTAGACATTTTTTTTTTTTTTTTGATAAAGGTAGACAAATTTATGAGGAATCTCGCATTACATTTTCAAATCTTGGATTTAAAAAGAAAATTTTTTATGAATTTCTAACTAAAAATAATTTGGAAATGTTCGTCATTTTTACGTATTTTGTCAAGATTAGGACTTTAAACACTTATAAAAAAATATGATGACTATGGATTTTTAATTTTTTTCATCCTTTGAAACAATATACTAGGAGCTTTCTACTAAATTTTCAAGCTTTTTAACCAACAAATAAAATTTTATTGATATTAATTATAGAAAATGTCCGTAAACAGCTGAAAATAAGTGAAAATATTTGGAAAATGTTATGATGTATAAAAAATGCTAATGTAAACATTCAGTCAAAATGTCATGTACCTACAAACCATAATCGAATTTTCTCAAAAACAGATTTTACGTACGAAATCACCTTTTTGCTTAATATTTCTTTTGTTTTTCACTGAGCTTTTGAAAACTACTGGGGAATTTTCACTTTTGACCCCCCCCCCCAAAAAAAAAAAAAAAATATTAACTAAATTCGCTTTCTTGTCAGAAAAATACTGTTGATGAAAATCTAAGCATTTTTACTGTCCTAAAAAGCAGAGCCTAGGATGGCAACTTATAGGGAGTGCCAATTTTTGTATGTTATATTATTTTTATTCTCAGAAAAAAAGAAAAAGATTAATGACATTCAAATGGGGTACTCTTCATTTTTGGTATCTGAAAATATGAAATCTAATAATTTAAATCTCTGGCGGGATCCCATTCTCGAAACTTCGATTTGCTTGTCTCTAGTTATAACTTACAACATGCATTATAACTATAGATCTCAGAAGTTGATGCATTTTGCATTTTTTTTTTAGAACTTTCTAGACGATGCTCTCCTGGCCACTAATGTGTTTCATTAGCATGTGAATCTGAATAACTAATTTTTATTTTGCATTTTTTTGCATTTTTCGGTCTTGATTACTTTTTAAGTAATTTTTGACATTTTTAGGTCATTTCCCACATTTTTAGTCATTTTCATTGATTTCACATTAGTTTACATCTTATTGTTTTTTTCTACCATTATGCCGATAACTTAAAACTTGGAAATTACCACAGAATAAGTTAGTACCTATCCGATTTTATCTCGCCGATTACATTTGTCGTTGTCGTATTGTAGTGAATATATATTTATACCTACATTTTATTATTTTATTTCATTTTTTAAGGACATTTTTGTCATATTTTGAGCAACTTGAAGCTTTGATAAAATTATATAGAATTTCATAGTAAAATAGAGTAAAATTATTTTCAACCCGTATCATACAATTTATACGTCTATACTAATTGACCTTATAATATTATTGCCTAGATAATAATCTTAACTTTAAATTTTATAATAATTTAATTCACTTCAGTGGCGTATAATATAGAAATAATTTTTGGAGTGGGCTGTATAATATGATATAATATGATGCTCTAATTTTACAGTAAAATCTAAACAAATTTGTTACTTACATAATAGTCGTCGAAATTACTTCCCACTAAATATAAATAATTTCAGTGTTACCTATTACTTTTTTTCGTCTAGATAATGTTATTAGTTATGACTTTTATTTTAAAATTGATAATTGTAGCTTATAATTACATATTAATACTTTTGTTAAAAAAATCATTTAATATTTTAGGATTCATAAACAGGAATACGATTAATTTTAAAAATATTAACTCATTTATAACTTAATATTATTTCAGTATACTATAATTTTTATTATTATTACTAATGGGTATACCTATCTGTTTATAAATAAATAAAAAAAATATTTATATAGCAATATTATATAATATAATATTATATTATTTATGAATATTAGAATAATATAATAATCATCATTTAAATTGTATATATTTTTATTATTATTAATTATTATTTTTGACAGCTGTACCCAGCAGTACGGCTATACCTAGCCTTGGGGATGTTTTTCCTATATTTTGGATGGTATTAGATCTTCGGATAGTATTAGGAAAAGGGGGATGATAAACGCTGAGCGTGCCTCAGGGCGACGAGAAAGATAATCCACCATTGCTAAGAAGTAAAAGGTGATGACAGACACAAAAATAAAAACATAAAAAAAATTTTAAAAAAACACACATCATTGTAAAATCAATACATTCGTCGCTCCGCTCAGAATCTAAATAAATAAATTGGAAACAGAAAATCTCCTTAAACAGCTCGAAGCAAGACAAAATACTAGAATAAATATTCAGTGTATATCCAATCTTGTAAAAATATGAACACCATACTTAGCGTACAATAGCGTACTTAATTTTTTTCAAACCCAAAACTAAATTATAAACTATTGTATTTATACTTTATACAGTATTTCCATATAAGTTAGATTCGAATGATATCACGGTAAATATATTTCGACATGAAAATGAAATAGACTGGAATAGTGAAATATAATAGAATTAAAAACACAATAAATTATCTTAACTTACTTCTTAAAATGAAAAATTCGTTACTTTCACGTTAATTAAAAAATAAATTTAGTAAGTGAACAGTTAAGTTAATGAAAAGCCAAAATTAGCTGGTTAAGTTAAAAAGCTAAAATTAAATTAAATTTTTAATTTAACTTTACATTTTTAAATCCTTAATGCTCAGCCTTGTTTAATAGACATAACATACAATAAATTATGTAACATTTATTTGTTTATATTTGACGAAAAAAGTTAGATAAGAGATTTGTTACAACTCGAAGAATAGTCTGTACTGTTGGCTTTTTAACTGATTTAAGTAATTATTATAGTACTCGTCTACATTAAGTATATTAATATATAATATTAGCACCTTACATTTATTTTTAATAATTGTCTGAATAATAAAATATACCTAATAAGAACAAGCCCAAACAAATATAAAATCCACTTTAATTTTATATTATAATATAATCATGACAGTTGGTCGTCCGGGCTATTATGATGGACTACAACAAGTGTCTATAACAATAGAATATTATCCTATAAGTACATCGTAAAGTTTACCAAGGCAAAAACTGTACTCGTTCGAATTTTTATTTATATACATCAACATTTTCTAGAATAAATATCATTATAAACAAATAAATAATTTTGAAGTACAAAATCGGGTGCGGTTCTCCGTTGAAAAACAGAAGTCTGTATCTCTGCAGGACGCTCAAAAAATCTCACAACGCATGCCTAATGTATTCGAAAAAAATATTATATTTATTCATTAAGACTTAGCTAGGTATCCTTAAAAACTCCCAAAATCAGATTTCGAATAACCGCTGCATAATTATTGAAGAAAAAAAAATTTGAACCGAGCATGATTGTTGAATCACTCTGTATACAGAGCTGTCGTATATTAGTCCCCGAGGGCGTGGCGACACGCTTTCTGTATGTATTACAGATACGACGCGTTGTTGTAACATATATTTTTTTATCAACTCGATGCCCCGACTGGAAAAAAAAACAAACCGCAGCCGAATCGCCTACCTATGTATTCTAACGAATGTAGTAAGTGCATTACCACGTATGTTATACCTACCAATATTGTATTCACCGACACACCACAAATATTATTATTATTATTATTATTATAACGATGACGATACGCGGCGGTTTGTTAAATAATTGGAATCGCGATGATTTCGACTTTTTTCTATTATATTATTATGTTATCATCATTACGTGTTTTTACAACACCGCCGATACTATACTGCGGCAGTCGATATAATAATATTATCATAAAAGTACAAGTAGGAAGGCTGCAGCGTGATGTGTAGATATAGTTCGTACATTTATGAAATGGAATAATCAAATGATGTGAAGTACCTACCGCGGCTACCAAATAGGAATTATTCCGATAGCGCGCACGGTAATATTTTCATACTCGCATCACAATAGCTATGGGTAGGGTTAGGCTGTCTATATGCACTAAAAAAATAATAAACGTGTGTGCGCTTGTGGACTAAAAAAAATAGCAGTAAGTTCCCTATGCGTGAAAAAATTTTAAAATAATAATGTGCATTCGACATTTTCATATATCAATTATTTGATGACAATATTAAAGAATGTGTTAATTAAAAAAAATATATATAAGTATATCACTATTATCAGTTAAGATTACGATTACCATTACCTTCATAATATTATATTTCTCAATAATTGAGAGAGTTGCATATTGAACAGCAATAATTTGTTTTAAATGTTCGATTGTGTGTCTGCATCATGTAGGTATATAATATCGAATAGCAATATTTAGAATTCCCGATGGCAAATTATTAGCGTTATAGTTGTTACGGTGGGGGGGGATCAAATTTGGTCTTTCTTTGCTATTATTTCAGAAAATGAGTATATATATCTAGACGCTAAATCGTGTTTAGTGTTTACTATGATAATATATTTTTCAGTTTTGTAAAAAAAGTGAAAAAAATCAGCTAAAAGGTAATTAATAGCATGTTATAATTAAGCCACTGGAACACCGCTATGTCGAGTTCGTGCGATTTCTATCCGATTCATGCTGTACCTGTTCTGTATGCGCGGACCGCACTCGATGCACCAGCAGGCCACGAGTGTATTATTACTCATTACTGAACAGTTGTAAGTTTGTAATGTAAAAACAAGATTTTATTATATTATTTTCAGGGCTTGCATTTGAAAAAAAAAATCCGTTTTTCGATATTTACAATTAAAACGTTAGACAATTGTTGCGTTTATCGTTATATAGAATTAAAACGTTATTCGACTTTTGCGTTTATTGTTGTTCAGAATTAAAACGTTATCCAAGTTTTGAATTTATCGTTATTTAAAATAGTGTTAATACCATGGTCGAAATATACAAGGTCCTTGCATTTATACTCCTTCTCAGTCAAATATTTGATGGTACAAACAAGAATGGCAGCTTAAAGGGAGCCAGTAATAATCAAGTATACATGCGCGGGAATTTTGAATTTGTTAGATTTTGTCAGCGCGTTTTTGAAGATAAGAAAAATTTATATTTATTATATCCCTTTAAGCAGCCATTTTGTTTTCGGATGATAATAATCTGAGTCAATATGCAACAACCTGTATATTTCAACCATGGTTAATACCTATTAAATTTAAAAATAATAACTAATGCACGGGTAGGTGATGGCCCGGATACGGAATATAATATAATCAATTCTTAGATTGTTTGCATGAAACGAAATCTCGTATTAAAAATTGTATTTTATTATGGTTTAGGAATATAACTTAAAAATTTAAATCCCATGTGAAGTGTAAAAGAGTATCTCATTCTCAAAAAAAAAAAAATGATTGAAAACGGATCTTTTTACGAGGCTTTCCCGTAAGAAATGTTTTTGAGAAAAAAACAGGTCACGTACGGGCCCGTTAAGTCGGTATACGAATATTATTATAATATATATATATATTTTTGTTTTTTTTTTCTACTGAGCTCAAGCTCAGCAACTATGGCCATTAGCTGGTTTTTTTTTATTTGTTAGATGGAGGAACGGTTGGAACGGTTGGTTGAAACACGTTTGTAAGTGTGGCAAGGATTTGTAGCTAAAAATCCCGAGTGGTCACC
>NC_042493.1:125311839-125317088 GCF_005508785.2 Acyrthosiphon pisum
CCACATAATAATTATTAGTATTTAAATAACAGACATTTTATAAGATTTCTATGAAAGTTTGAATTTTGGCTAATTATTTTCATATTTGAACCTCTGTGTGAGCGTGTAAAAATCGAAAACATCGATCGACTTGTTATCTAAAACCACCATGGGTGGGTGTCAAAATTATTTTTTATTATAATTTTTAAAACATTGATTACTTTGGTTTTTTTTTAAAAAAAGGGGTGTAAGTGGTTGTGGTAAAGCACGATTGAGCATAAAACGATTGAGCATAGACCTTTTTAGCAACACGATTGAGCATAGAATATTTTATACGATGTTGCCAAAATTTTGTAATTTATTATTTTCAAGTATTATTACACCAATTATTATGATATCTGACGCGAGCCGTGAACCGAGCCCTTCGGCTTTATCGACAATGTTATCGAATAATAAATTAGTTCCGTAGTAGTATTCCGGACTACCATTGAGACTATTATTGGCTTAAAAATATTTTGGTTTTATTATTTTCATAAGTCATAACTAGCAAAAAAATCTATATACTGTATTATAATATGACTAATATGTAGGTACTATAATGTGACTAGGTATATTACATATTAACTATGAAAACATGATATTTTTTTGCCATGTTATATTTTGAATCATTATAATTATTAAGATAAAGATTTTTGTCTAATACAGTTTAAAATTTAAAATGGTAACGTTGCAGAGTTTTTTATGCTCAATCGTGTTGGTTTTCTTTTGTATTTCAATTTTCTTTGATACGCCGACAATGTATGCTCAATCGTGTCGCAAAAACGGTGTATTATGCTCAATCGTGTATCAGCCAGTGGATGTCGCTCAGCTGTACAGTAGGTTATAAGTGGGTCACTGTAATGGATGGTGTTAAATACGAATTCAATGATATATCATTGTATAGAAAAAACTTAACTTATAACTTTATTTGCTTGGTAAAATGCTTAAAAATTTATTACACGGCTCCTACTATATTTTTACAATGACAGTTGAAAAATATTAATAATCCTTAATCCAGTCTTGTAAAGTATTTGAACACAAGGATTTAAATACTTTTTGAAGTATTTATATGGTATTAGAAATAAAATTGTTTAATGTATTTTTAAGTATTTTGAATACTTTTTAAAAGTATTTTTAACAAAATTGAAATACTCGTATTAAAATACCATAAAGTCCGATTTATTAATTTTAATTTATTATTTTTCACAATAAATTTACAACAATAAAAATAATATTCGTTTTTGTATAGTAAAAGTTATTTAAAATTTAAAAAACACCACATCAAATTTTATATGGTTTCTATATTGGAATTTTTTAAGAAAATTGAAAATCTAATAATTTTAAAATAGTTGCATATTAATAGTTAATACCACTCTTTAGTTTATTTTTTTCATTAAAATGTAATCAATATTATTCGAAATATATCTGAATGCAGAATGAAATATGTGAGCATGTATATATCTCTAAATAGTCAGACATGTTATAGCAATTGTTAAAATCTATAATAAGTAGTAACATAATAGGCACCTATACTGGTGTACAATATACATATATATTATATAGCATAAAATTTAAAAAAAATACTTGTATTTGTATTCAAATATTTTGTAAGTATTCGTAAAATGCATTTTTAAAATAGTCTTTCAAAAGTATTTTTAATACTTTTTTACTCGATTACTAGTAGTAATACAAATAGTATTAGTATCTTAATACTTATTCAAAAGTATTTTTTACAAGACTGCCTTAATCACGGTATTTTTTTATAAGCATTTAAAGTTTAAATCTTGACAAAATACGTTTATTTTACAATATTTTGATTGAATATTTTATCTTTTAGTGCATATTTCGATATTTTTTTGGATTTTTTTAAAATATATATTCTTGTAGTATAAGAAAATAATATTATATTTGTATAGATAGTTTCGATTAATATCAAAATAAATTGTTAGGTATACTTGTAGGTATAAACGGTTTCCCATAAATGGATGGTGTTAAATTTTAATTCAATAATATAATATCATTGAAACTTGTTTTAAATTTTCAATCCTTAGCTATAAAAGTTAAACGTTTTATACATTTTTAACTACAAAATAATTATTAAATTTAAAATTTGATAATTTAAAATTCGAACATTAATTGCTTATAAAAAAATATTGTGCATATGCATTTTTAATATTTTTCAACTGCTATTGTACCAATATATTAGGAGCCTTGCATTAACTTTTATGGTGTATAGAAAATGAAAATACGAACATTCAGTAAAATTTTCATGTATATACAGTTATTCGTTTTTGAATAACAAAAAAATAACAAAACCGCTACATGAGAAATCGAGTGAATATCCAATATTGTAAAAATATGAACTTCAAACGCTTGTGAAATTCAATTTGATTTGCTTGTAGACATTTTTTACTTGATAAAGGTAGACAAACTTAAAAATAACCTTGTATTACATTTTAAAATCTTAGATTTAAAAAGAAAAATTTATACGAATTATAAACTCAAAATAATTAGGTAATTTTCGTGATTTTTCCATATTTTTCAATTTTTGAACTTTAAATGCTTATAAAAAAAAAACCGTGACTAAGAATTTTTAATATTTTTCATATGTTATTGTAATAATATAATAGGAACCTTGTATTAAATTTTCAAAGCTTTTTCACCCAACAAATAAAGTTTTATTGACATTCGTAGAAAAAAAGACTAATAAAATTGGAAATAGAATATATGTTCCTAAACAGTTCAAAACAAATCAAAATATTGTGTATGGAAAATGCAAATTTAAACGACCAGTGAAAATTTCATGTGTAAACGTTCATTTGTTTTCCATCAAAAACCAAAATCGATTTTGTGGAAAACCGATTTTGCGTAAGAATTCTTGTGTTTCTTTAATGTATATGTTGTTTTTCCCGTCGCTATTTAAAACTATAGGGAATTAAATTTTTAACTCCACAATGCACCAACAATATTCACTTTCCCATCGAACAAGATACTGACGTTGAAAATCAAAGCATTATTTCGACTACTTATCGTGTACACAGACACAAAAATAAAAATACAAATACAAAAAACACACATCATTGTAAAATCAATATATGCACCGTTCCAGTCAGAATCTAAAATTGAATAAGCACGGTAAGCTACAAGCGTTGTGCGTAAAACACCGAAAATCATGAACTTCGTTAGGCTATACCATAAAAAGTATTAAAAACTAATGTATTCCGGTAATTAATTTTTGCACCATCGTTCTTAACTGGGTGTAATACACAGGTTTCTGCAAAAAAAAAATTGAAAAATTCTCGTGGTTGCTAAACTTGATTTATACCGTGAAATTTAACAAATATTTTGTTTGAAAAAAAATATCAAACCAACCCCCACATCCAAAATTCCTGAGCACGCCTCCTACACGAGTGGGTACATATATTCTTCTTAGGTACAGTGATTGTTTCCGATTTCCAACAAAGCGACCACTATTATCACTTATCAGTTATCACCGACGCGACGAATAGATTATATTCCGATTTCTACCAAAAAAAAGTAAAATATAATATTTTAGATATTTTTTTAAAAACTCCTTCCATATTACTATTATTTTAGTAATGAAAATTATTTCATCGTGACCGGAACCCGGTATCCGCCGTGTGACCGCAGACGCTGACGAAAGCCTATCAGTCGATACCGAGATTACATTAGCGTACTATATATTACTTATTGACTTTTGAATTGTATATTTACCAGCGTTGATTGCATTTTTTTTATATTATAATGTCTGAAAATATTAAAGTGATAACGAGTAACAATGAGCGTTTTATGCTAATTTACAAACATATTTTATTTATCCATATATATTATACGTGATACGCCTCAGGGGTGTGACTGAGGTTCAGAGAAAAAGTTCTCATAGACAAAATGTTTCAAATTTTGTAATTTTTAAATTATTTAATTCTAAGATTTAATGCGTATTATTTCATCACTAAGCTAGTGATATGGATATGATTAAATACAATAACTCTCACAACATTTGGGAAATGATAATATTTTGTGAATTCTTTTAAATGCTTGAATAATGAATATTTGACTAATTATGTTTTATTAATATGTTCTTCTCATTATAACAAAATATTGTACTATGTGATTGCATACAAGTGTTGACCCAATATTTTTATAAAAATTCCGTAAAATTGTTAGGTTAGATTACAATTTAAAATTATTATGCTGTTACTCAAGCTCATGTCTCCTGGCAAATCATTCAGAACAAAACGTTGAATAATAAAATTAGTTTTATTAAGACATATGGAATACAGTGAAATAAATAAAAAAAAAATGTTTTACCGCAGTGATACAGGAGTGTTCTTATTTTAAAATTTCGGCAACCTAACTATTATTAGTTGGTCACTGGTACACCAGCAGTTGTCGCACTGTCAATACGACATTCGTCTGTACCTCGTCTAATTTTGAAAAGACCGTTGTCACCCCACTGTGCATTCCACGAGTTGACCATCAACCAATACGGTGTGCCTTCTTCTACACCCCAACCGATCAACTTCACTGCGTGTCCTCCCAATTTCGTGGCGTTTGGGGTTCTCTGGTAAACACCTAAAAACAATCATACAATGTCAAGATTAAAGGTCCTGTCTCGACGACATGATTATTGTTATAAAAATAATAATGTGTCATTTGAATAAAATGAAAAAGTGATTTATTAATATAAAATAATATGGTACGGTTTATCATAACCGATCCGCTCATTTACCGGACTTGTAACTGGGGAAGTCGTCGTACACATCGAACGATGCTTCGATTGGTCCATAATTCAGAACGTCCTTTTGAATGCTGCCGTAAGTCAGGTAGTAGAAGTCACGTGCTATACAATCATAATTCAATTATATAGATTAAACACATATTTAATCGTAAACATTTTTAAATAGTTCGTACTAAATCTGTGATCATCGTCGTAGTCGAGGTCTTGATTTCCGTAACACATTCTCGTACATCTGTGATTTTTTTCTTTTGGCTTACCGGCGCACGAGCTTTTACCGTCCTCGTTTCGTGGGCAGGGTGGAACACGGTATGGCTCACATCCCTGGAATACGTATGCAGGTTAAGCAACATTAATTTACACGCAGTGGGTGATTAACGACTGCAAATCCGAAACCGGACTTATTGGTTGCTGTAACACTACAACCAAAATAACTATAATTTACCCACCAACCGTACGTTCATCACTTTCC
>NC_042493.1:125317188-125320648 GCF_005508785.2 Acyrthosiphon pisum
GATCATACAGTATAGCCGAATTACGACACTTTCATCATGCGCACCATGATTGTATATTATATTAAATGACTAATCAAAAATTCAACTATGTGGCGTTATAGCAGTTTGTGGAAGTCCACAACTTGGTTTGACGGAATTAGCACCCAGAAAATATCTAAATAGTTGATGCTTACCCAGAAATTTTTTCTTTCGTTTTTTAAAAAAAAAAAAATTATCTATACGCGCTTTAAAACGAATCATAAACCATTATTATACTCTGCAATGTCTTACAAAACCCTTTAGGAATATGCAAGTGCTATGTAAATCGTCTGCTTACTTGCAGACACGATACTTTGTACAACACTACTATTATACTAGGTACTCTATTCTATAGCTTAGTATTAATATACATCACCGGCATCATTATCACTAATATTATATTATTACCTTTCCAGATTTATAATTTCCTCCTGTCACCAAACCGTGTGTACTGAAATATTTCCAGGCTTTGATCGGGTATCCTCCGTTACATCCATGTCCGCACGCGTGACAACAAAACGTTAACTCTTCGGCGGACAACAGTTCGTTGAAATCTCCGTCAGTGGCCACACACAAACGATCGGCAAACGCTGAGCTGGTTCCGAACGCCTACAGTTAAAAAATAAATTCATTAAATCAATTGTACGTTTTCGATCCGACGACGCAAGCCCTCAAGTTAACGCACCCAACAGGAACCGCAATGTCCTTGGTCACGAACTTCACCGATAGTTTTGCAATGTCTCCACCTCTTCCGGGCGTCGAATGTCCTCGGGATATAGCTGAATTTGTTGTAAGCGACGTCGTGCGTTTTGAACATGTGGGCACTCGCGTTCTTGGCAGCTTCCACACCTTTAGATCCCAACATCTTAATGAAATCCGTCTCTGGTGTACTCGGGTCAAAATTAACACCGGCCTAGTAAACGGAAATCGAACGAAAGTCGTTTAGCATTGAACATTTTATTATATTCATATTGTAGCATATATTTTTTGTATCTAATAATATTATTTGATTTGAACAAATCTCAGATTTCGATTCGAAGCACACGAGTAATACTATAGTACAAGGGTTCTCAACCTTTTGAGGTCCACGCCCCCTTTCAAACTATTTTATGAGTTCACGCCTCCCCCCTCACTACAATAAGATTGATGTATGCATATTATTTATATGTAAACTATACTTTAATGTTGTTTATTGGATTAATATGAATACAACTTCAATGAAAAAAAATTATAATTTAAAATTAAAATTAACTATTATTAAATATACAATTAACATTTTTTTTCAACATTTTCACGCCCCCCCTGCAATTTTGTCACGCCTCCCTAGGGGGGCGCGCCCCCCAGGTTGAGAAATGTACTATAGTATAGTAAAATACATTTTTTAATATTAAACAAATACGTCGATTGCTATGTTGCCTCTTTCTACCTTTTCTAATACGAAATCCTCATATTGTTAGGCAATTCGTTGTATATACAAAATATTTAGGGATGGGCAGCTAATGATAATTTTTAATTGGGTTAAGTTAAGTTTATAGAAAATATTTTAAAAAGTTTAAAGTTAAGTCATTCTAATTTTTTTTTAACTCAGTTAGTAAAAAGTTTTATTGAAATTAGCACTTAACTTATTTACTTGAATTAAGTATTTTTTTAGTATTTTTTTTTAAAAATATCAGAAAGTGATTTGGTTTGAAACATCATAAATATTATAAATTTTATTGAGCACCGAAAATAGATTTAATATACATATAATTAAATGTAGAAAATAAAAGTACGGATGAAAATACATAATTATATCATAACCACAAAGGTACCAAAAGAATACAAAAATCATTGATACAAAATAGTCTTGCGTGCTGCGAGAGCCGAGAATGAAATGTGAACCTCTAGGACTGTTGTGGCTATTGGCAATATTGGCTGTTTATGAATATAAACATTTTAATTTCTAAATATATTATATGAGCATAACCTAATTAATTTTAATTTAAAAACATAATACAGTATCTCTAATAATGTATATAATTATAATATGCCATTTAACATTTTATACCATTATAACGCAAATATTTTATAATATTAATATGTATGTCCTTGAGAATTTTACACTATAAGCATGCAATATTTTGCATTTTTATTATTAAAATAAGAGCCTGAACAAGTAAATGATAATTTTTAAATAAGTTAAGTTAGGTTGATGGTAAATATTTCAATATGTTTAAAGTAACTAGTTATTCTATTTTTTTTTTTAACTAAGTTAAAAGTCATATGGAAACGTACAACACACTTATTATCTAATAAACTTAAGTTAAGTTATTTTTTTTAAATAATATATAAATATAGCCGCTGATATAATTTAAAATAATATAAAATAAATATTCATGCAATATACGTCATCAATAATGATTGTATTATATTTATTTTTTAATTCTTTATAAATTGACATTGACGTAACTTGGATTTGATTAAAAGTAACTCGTTATTTATTTAGTTTATATCAATAAAAATCAGTTAAGTTAAAAATGTATTAATTCATTTTAATTCGTTTATGCCCAGGCTTACATTATAATGTCTTTCTTCCAACAATAAGTGACACAAAATTAACCAAAATTCTATATTGACAATAACATTGATGTCATTTCCAATTGAGGCATGACGTGTTTTCCTAGAAATTGTATTTTTTATACAATTCGTATAAAATTATATACTTTTATACTTATAAGTTATAATTATATTTTTATCAAATTCGATGAATGCACGTTCGAGTTATTTAACTATTCAAGTGTATATGACTTTTTTTTTCAGTGTCGGCTTTAACGTGATTGAGTGGTTAATTTCGGGAAAACTAGACTTAATCACCACTCGAATCAACGAAGTACACTTACTGTTCTAAAATACTTAAATACCGTTCTCGGCCTATTTTTATAGAACTTTTTTTTATTTATGTATTTAATAGAATATTAATTATAATTCATACATCAAGGCTTAAAAATCGAACTTAAACATTAAAAAGTATTATAATATATTGTGTGTACATGTATACAGAAGAATGAGGGGGAGGACATCCTACGATAGAACACAGTCATAGATAGCATTTGAACATATTTTTATGCAAAAGTAATATTATAAAAAAGGTGGGTAAGTGGATGTCGCTCTGCTGTACAGTAGGTTAGAAGTGGGTCACTGTATAATGGACAGTATTAAATTTGAATTCAATGATATAATATCATTGTATAAGAAAAACGATTCTGAGCGGAGACGGTATATCAGTCTATGTATTAGACATATATATACTTATCTATCGTATTAAAAAAAAATTTACCTATAATAGGTACCTATAATAAATTCCAAATTAATCATACCATAATATCTATTAGGTACTTATAACGCGTTATACATCAACAAAAAACCGTGGTTCTATCATAGATATAGGTATAATAGTATACTT
>NC_042493.1:125321137-125326907 GCF_005508785.2 Acyrthosiphon pisum
ATTTTTTGTTTGATAAAGGTAGATAATCTTATTTGGAATCTTGAATTACATTTTCATATCTTAGATTTAAAAAGAAAAATTTTTATGAATTTCTAACTAGAAATAATTTGCAAATTTTCGTGATTTTTCCATATTTTGTCATTTTTTGAACTTTAAATGCTTATAAAAAAAAACTGTGACTAACGATTTTTAATATTTTTCATCTGCCTTTGAAACAATATACTGGTAGCCTTCTATTAAATTTTCAAGCTTTTTTATCCAACAAATAAAATTTTATTGATATTTTTAGAAAAAAAACTAAAAAAAATGGAAAATGAAAATGTCCGTAAAGAGCTCAAAATAAATCAAAATATTTTCAAAATTTTACCGTGTATAGAAAATGCAAATATAAACAACCTGTGAAAATTTCATATATCTACGGTCATTTGTTTTAGAGTTACACCAAAAACCAAAATCGATTTTGTGAAAAATCGATTTTGCGTAAAAATTCCCGTTTTTCCTTAATTTTTCTTTTGTTTTTCACGTCGCTTTTGAAAACTACTGGGAAATTTTTACTTTTGACCCCCCAAAGTACCAACTAGATTCACTTTCCAATCATAAAAGTTACTGTTGAAGAAAATCGAAGCAGTTTTACTGTCCTAAAAGGTGATGACAGACACAAAAATAAATAAAAAAAATAAAAAAAACACACATAATTGTAAAATCAATACATTCATCGTTCCACTCAGAATCTTATAAATACTAGCTATTTTTTTTATCGAACGCGTCGTTACTATAACAAACTGTTGATTAGGATTTGATTGATTTATACATTATAATATAATGAAGGAATAATTAATATATTTACATATAAGTAATTTATATTACTATATATAATTATAATAGTACGATGGTTAGTATGATTTAGTTGCCTATATTTTTTCATTTATGAAAACATTGAATTTATAATATTATTAATATTTAGCTATTATAATAGTATGTATTATATTTATATAATTTATTATTGTTATTTTTGGGTCGATACCACCTTACCAGTTACCATAGAATGGTGGCAATAGGTTCGTGGCATAAATACCTACAAACAATTGCATAGAAATTAACCAAATGCAATGAAAATTTTAATTTAAAATTTAAGAAATAAAATAATATAATACCTACGTAAAGTACCAAATAAAGATACACATTCCTACCGGAAAATATTATATCGCAGTTCAAAATCGAAACGGCATTATTTCTACTAGAAATCGTGTAATACACATACATAACAAAAAACACATATTTTAAAATCAATACATCCGTCGCTCTGATCAGAATTCAAAAATATTTCTTTTAATTTGGTCTTACAATGGTCTTGTGTAGGGTGTCTTATAACATTGTATAAAAATCGCAACGCAGGGCTTAATTAGTGGCTCTGGTTTTCGGGAAAACCGGCATAATTGCCTGCCTTAACTTTACGCTGATGACACTGTCGCTTCAGTGTGTCAAGTACTGACAAAATCAAAGTAATTTGTTTGATAAAACAAACGATGATTATCTTATAAATTACCTACCTGTAATAGAGTAGGATATTAGTATTTAGTTGATGGTATTTTAAAGTTACACATTAGTCGTAATAATTAAATTTAATAATTATATTTAAAGGTAACACTAATCATGACTTGACCCCGTGGTGTCTATAGAACTGTCGTAATGTTGAGGACAGGATATTATGTTCTCGAACAAAGGCATGAAGGGCTTAAAAACGAAATGACCAAGCCCGGAATAAGTTGGGTACGGTCCCGGGGCCTGTTGATTTAAGGGGACCATCTTTATTCCCAAAATATATTTTTTAACATGTCCAATTGTCCAATACAGTTTAAAAAAAAAAAAAATATTAGCAGAAAAAATTATTTAGCTCTTGTAAATTAGGTATTTCAGTTAAAAGTATTAATGTTTATTATACTAAACTTCAGAAGAACATAGTTAATAACCTAGCGAACCAACATTTTTCATTTGACTGTTAAAATGTTTAGAAAAAAAGATTTACCAGAATCCATAAAAAATATAGTGGTTACCATTTGAAAAAATATAGTCGATTTTATTATTGGTACAACTACGTGTTTAAAAATGTTATGAAAAAATTGCCTGTTAAAAATAAAGAAACACGTCTCTCCATATCATCTGTCCATAATTGTAAAAAAAAAAAACCGTGTACAATGGCATATTATGTAAAAAAATTATACAATAATATAAAGTCGTCAGTATGTAATGATACAATATTATTTTGAAGTTAACGTTGAATGGGTGCCCCACCATAAGTGCATGGTGTCCCGGGGCCCAATTTATCATCAATCTAGGCTTGTAAATGACACTCTAGCATCGATTATAATACTACCCATATGTATATATATTACTAAACTAAACCAAAATATTATACTACACAGAGGTACATTATTAAATATTATTATTATTATTATATAGTTACCTTCCAGGTAGTCGCTACGTCATTAATCATTTCGATGTAACTTTCCTCCAAGAAATATGCTTGTTCGGTCTGATACACACTGAACAATACGACGGACAACAAAATAACGAGACGAGCCATTTTTAAGGTTTTGCTGGAAAATAATCGTAAAAGAAACGAATCAACTAAAATGCATCCGTTGCGGCAGTTACAACAGCAACCAGTGATTTTAATGTGTCCAGTGGTCGACTATTTATACCGTAAGCGATTATCGTGTCAAGTAGGTACCTACTTATATCGTTGATATTCAAATTTTAGGAATTGTTTGCTTTTGCAAGCTCTTATACATTATCGAGTGTCCGTAGGTATGATAAAATATATCAAAAACTGTTATCAAATAATTGTCGAACATTTAATTTAAAACAATAATAAAATAAATAATATTACATAAGTAAATAACTATTACACTTATTATAGTTATGCATAAAACCATATCTTTTCATATCTTTTTAAATTTCGTGTCGTTTTAACACTTCAAATTTAGACTTGATTGTATTTGCACTAATTTATGAAAAAATATTATCATACTATTAAATTCAGAAATGATAGCAATAATGTTATGAAATATTTCGATTGACATATTATTATATAGTCCAAGTACAGTCATTGTTTTTTTTTAAATATCGAGTTTCGATTATATTTTAATTACGAAAATTAAATAATTTGTACGATATTAAAGTGCGAGCGATAACCACATAAAAGTGGTACCTACCACCAATTTCTAGGTATAGATATTTCTATACAAAATAAAATAAAATATAATAATATAAGTAAAAAAAAAACTAAAGAAAAATATCAAAATACTTAATCAAGACGTTTTCTAATTAATAAATTAACGTGTAAATAGTTACCTTCTATATATATTTTCAAAAAAAATAAAAATAAAAATCCATATCCATATCCAAATATGAAATTAAAATATGTCAATAAAACAAAACTGTAAATATGTTTTTAGATTTTATTTTTTTGTTAGAATACACTAGGTACTTATGAGAAAACACGTATTCAATTTTAAATCCTTAGCTATGAGAGTTGAACATTTTGTAAATTTTAACTTCAAAATTATCTGTAATTTTATTGCTTTTATTACTTTTCAACTTTAAATGCCTATAAAATAAAAAAATCATGCCTACCTAGATACCTCCTACCTATAATATTTCTTAATTTCTATGATAATAATTTAGGTATGAAAGTACACTGCAAACTTGGTCAAATTTCAATTGTATTTTAATGACCAGAAATACACGTAACATAATATAATTATATTAGTAAAAGAAGCAAGCATCAACGTTTCCAATAAAAATGTAACATAATATTATAATTAATAATTAATAATTAATTATATACACGTCAGTAAAAATATATAATAAACATAATTAAATATTTTTAATAATATTTATTTTAAGTTCATGAAGTTGTACCAAACATAATATCATTATGAATAAAATTAACCAAAAGATTTTTTGAAGAAGTATATTAAATTTCCGTATAAAAATTAAAAAGATCAAAATAGGCCAATATATTTTGAATATTTCCACATGTATTTAAAATGCAAAATATTTATTGAAAATCTAAAATTTTAAGGAAAAAAAAAACATGGGTAAGTAGCTTTAAAAAGCAGATAAGTGGATTTCGCTCTGCTGTACAGTAGGTTACAAGTGGTCATTGTAATTGTGTGATTGATGGTGTTCAATTTGAATTCAAAAATACGATATCATTCTCTAAGAAAAACGATTTTGAGCGAAAGCGGTCAGTTAGCCTATATATAATAACTAAGTATATTTGATGATATTGTGTATTTTATATTATACAACCTATACTCGTATTTACATGGAACATTGTTTTAAATTCTCAATCCTTAGATATGAAGTTTAACATTTTATACATTTTTAACTATAATATAATTATTAAATTTTTAATTTGATAAATGTTGTCAAAATTCAAACTTTAAATCTTTATAAAAAAAAATTGTGCCTTTGTATTTTTAATAGTATAAATTGAATGTTTTCTAAAATAGCAATTGTATTATTATGGATTTAAAAATGTTTTCTAAAATTATCAAGCCGTTTTTAAATTCTTGATAATATCCAATAGTTGTAGGTATAACTTATGTTCAAATTCTGATACTTAAAATAAATTACAATATTCTATAAATTTACTGTATTTACACCAATTTTAATAGTCCAACATAATTATTCCAAACAACAGCTCCTAAAAAAAACAAAATCCAATTTTCGATAGTTTTCTCAACATTTTTGAAAAATTACAAACCTGTAGTGGTTTTTGATCTAATCAGTAATCAGTACGTATATTTCACTTGAGAAAATTATATAAAAACGGGAATTTTTACGCAAAATTGGTTTTTGACAAAATTGATAGTTAATGTCGGTAAAAAATTGGTTCATTTTAGGCTAGGTATTAATGGAAATTTCAATTTTCAATTATGTGAAGTTGTTTTTTATAAATGTCGATAACATTTATCTGGTAAAAACGCTTGAAAATGTAATACAATGTTCCTCAAACGTTGTTACACAGCAGTTTAACAATATTTAAAAGACATATGCACAACTTTTTTAATAAGCATTTAAAGTTAAAATTTTGGAAAAATTTATCAAATTTTCAAATTATTTTGTAGTTAAAAATTTTTAAAATGTTCAATTTTTATAGACCTAGAATTTAGTAATGGGTCGAACCAAACTGTTGTATATAATATACATGACTTAAAAAAAATTATAAAATATTAAAATAACAGATCATGATTACATACGAAGCAAACGTCAATAAATAACCGAGTCAACAAAATTGTAACAACTACATAGGGCAACGTCCACAACGGCTGTTGTGTCATTCGCAAGCTGTCGTACCAGTCTTTTTGCTTTTTTAATTGTTTTTTTTTTTTTTTTTTTAAATATCTTTTTTATTATTAACCAAGACGTGTTACTTGTTTTTCTTTACTCGTGTTTAGAGGATTCCATCTCACGTGTGCGTTCAGAGACGTTTGTGCCGGGAAAACACTTGAAGACACTGTATACTTACTTTTTATGCAGTACTCCTAATCGTGGTCAGTTGAGAACAGGAACTGGATTCGAACCTAAAAGAACCGGAACCGGAAGTGAACCCTTTATTTTAATAAATAAAGTACCGGAACCGACCAGAAACTTTTAAATGAAATAGGTTCTTTTAGGTTCAATAGTAAAATTATTTATTTGTTTTGCTGTTTTGTGATATAATCCATGTATGATCAAATTGCAACAACTACATAAGGCA
>NC_042493.1:125327281-125332183 GCF_005508785.2 Acyrthosiphon pisum
ATGCTACTACTATATTTTTACAATGATATTTGAAAAATAATAAAAATCCTTAGTCACAGATTTTTTTATAAGCATTTAAAGTTCAAAAATTGGCAAAATATGTAAAAATCACGAAAATTAGTAAAATTATTTTGAGTTAGAAATTCATAAATTTTTTTCTTTTTAAATCTATGATTTGAAAATGTAATAGAAGATCATTCATAAGTTTGTCCATTTTTATCAAAAAAAAAAAAAAAATATCTTCAAGCAAATCAAATTAAATTTTTAACCTAAACTTTGAGTTTTCAAATTTTTACAAGATTGGATTATATTCACTCCATTTGTCACGTAGTGAATTTTGTTAATTCGTTGTAATTCAAAAACGAATAACAGAAGTGACATGAAAATTTCACTGATTTTTCATATTTTCATTTTCTATACACCATAACATTTTGAAAATATTTTGAGTTGTTTACGGACATTCTCAGTTTTCAATTTTTTTAGTTTTTTTTTCTATAAATATCAATAAAATTTTGTTTGTTGGGTAAAAAAACATGAAAATTGAATGCAAGGCTCCTGATATATTGTTACAATATCAGTTGAAAAATATTAAAAATACATACGCATAGTTTATTTTTATACTCATTTTAAGTTCAAATTTGAACGAAATTACATATTAAAAAACCTAGAATAACTATTTTATTTATTTTGTTGTGATTGTATAATATTATTCGTGGGTACTTGAAACTTCTATACTATTACAATATTATATATATATGCAGTGCCGCAAAAATCGAGTGTGCAGAGCGTGCCGCGCACACGGGCCCCAAGGCTTATATACATTTGGGGGGCCCCGGGCCCAACCTGGAGCAGACACTAAAATTGTTACTCACAATCATTTTTTTCTAAGTTAAAACATTAGTGTAGTTGTAGGTATACTAATATTACTTATTAAATTAAGTATGTTAAAATAGAATGGTAAGTTTTAGTATATTATAAAATCAAATGGTACTAGATAGAATCACGTATGTGGTGTGTACTATGTTAGAAAAAGGTGGGTATCAAGATGTATTCAAGTGTCAACGTTTCATACTTTCTTAGTAGGTACTATTAATTTTTCCATAAGATCTATTTTTATCGCGTCTATGGGTTGTTGCTTGTCGAATTGTCAGGAGAACAACTGATTGATACTCGAAAACGACGAGGGTTGTCGAGTGACGACGTGCCATAAAAGTAATGTTATTACCAGGGCTCGTAAGTTCATGCATCTGCATGTTTTTTTTGCTACACAGGAAAACACGCTAGCTGAGATACAAATCCGTTTCATAACAATAGTAATAATAATATGAAGCTTGGTAGTGCATGTTTAAATGTTTTTGCAGGTTTTGGGTGTAAAGGCATATTTGGCATATAGTCGATTTTTTACAGTCGTTAGTGCATATTATTTCATAAAAATATTTTTTAGACAAATATTTGAAATGTTTCTTGTTTCTTATTTACTTTCCTGTTTACAAAATTGTAGTGTTTTGATTTATTTTTATTCAGTGAGTGTGTGACTACCTATAATGTCCCAGTACCTACATAGGTACTTATTTAGATTTTATGCGTTTTACGAAATATCGCGGAAACGGTGTAATCGCTACCACTACCATCCTCCACCGTATAAAGTGGCAGCTTCTCACCAACCAGCATTTATAATTTTGTACATTGCTACACTTTACAGTATAGTTTTCTTACACTCGCCGATGAGTTTACTCGTATAAGTCGTTTGCGTTTATCCATTCAATTCCTGTTTTAGTGTTTTCATGTGAGGTATAGGTAGGTTACTACTGTACACATTATTCATATTTTATTTTAATAATGCCGAAAGAAAAACAAACAGTTGCTGGCCGTTTGCAAAATTTTGGGGAGGAATTTGAATTTTTTTTAAATTTATGGATTAATTCTTATTATTTTCAAACTTTTTCATGATTTTTTTACATAATGCATATTTTGAGTGCATAATTTAAAAATGTTAGAGCATATAAATGCATATTTTCGAACTTTTTAGTGCATATTTTAATGCATATTTTGACAATTTTTAGTGCATGAATGCATGCTTATTTATGCATTTTTTAGTGCATGAAGTAACGAGCCCTGGTTATTACTTATAAGTATTTATTTATAAACTATTAAAATGTCGTGTTATACCAAGAATAATATCGAAACAATAGTATATAATACATAGTACAATAAAAATTAATTTAGGAACGGGCCCAAAAAGAATATCGCACACGGGCCACTTATTATGTAGTTGCGGCACTGTATATATGATAGTATCACGATTTGTTGTACCTAATGGATATTGTGGTATGAATAGTTTGGAATTTATTATTTAGGTACTAATTATAGGTCAATTTTTTTTTTATATACTTTAGATACAAGTATATAATATGTCTTATACCTAGACTGAAATACCTGTATGATCATATGAGTTTACTAATATTTCTCATACTATAGATTAAACCAACATTCAAGATAGGTATTTAAAATTATTATACTTTTTGGTACCTAAATTATCTGGAACCGGTACCGAAATAATTTGGAAACGATAACTTTATTTTTTTTTATCAAAAAATCAGAACCGAACCGTAACAGTTATTTTATTTTTGGAGAACCAGTACCGGAACCGATACCGGTAAATTCAAAAGGTTCCAGTCCCTGGTTTAGAAAGAGTAAAACTTTGTCCATTATATCATATTTTATGAAATTACATGTTAATAAACGTGTGTTGATTACATCCGATTACACGGACACGACCCGAGCAGCGGTGTTCATTATTTCGTATTATTTCGTTTTAAATTTTTATTATATTCTTACTTTTGTTATCTGCTGATTTTGATGGGCCAATTTAACTGTCGATTACCATCGAATGAGTGTTGAATGCGTTATATGCTTTACTAATACAGACGACTAGTGTATACTCGTAGGTACTATACATATTACATAATATACCTACTAGGTAGTTGTTTTTTCAGTTGCACCTACGTGGTGTGGATAATATTCTAGTAATATATAATATTTATACTTAAAATAAAACACAAGATAACTAGTAGCGACGGTCCATATGGAATGTTGGGCTGTTCAACACACATATACGTACGATTTACGCATAAATATATATATACGCACTCCTTACATACACACTCGACACGTGCAACACATAAACAATATTCAACACCTCTCCGTTCAGATATTTAAGAAAAACAACATAATCAATTATCAGCGGCGCCAGATGACACCGTATATTATAAAACCATAAATGCATTTTTACGTATATAATATACACATATATATTATAATCTACGAGACCCCCTCGACAATTTTCCAATCAAGACGTTCGGTCAAAACAAAACAATAAATTACCAGTGACACCTTTGTCGCACCGCCTAAAATAAGAAAAAAACATCACGTACACCAGAGCCACATTATATAAGGACCCTACAGAATAGACTCGTCACCAGTACCTTTCAGAAGAAGACCCATGTACAAGGTCCACGCCAGTCAACTTCACGACACTGTTCAAAGGAGTGCTTATAGTTGTGCGTATCTGCGTATACAGTATATGTATGTTGGATTTTCTCAGCATTCATTATGACTGTCTGAACTAGTTGTCTCTCTATCAGGCAAATTCACATTGTTTACTTTTTCCTATTCACCTACCTATTGATCTTTAAAATCATAAAGTTCTGTGACTATCATCATATCATAATCCCGTTAAACACATTATTATTACACAATTACACTTTGAACACGAACATAGCAATATTTTTAGAATATAAGTATAGTAGTAAGAGCTCATTTAACTTAAATTACATTCGGGTGGCGAATTGACTATATGTACTCTTGTCACGAATGTAGGGATTCTAAGAGCTGTTTTCAAGGGATAAATGTGTAATAATAAATGTTCATCACTGTAAATTACATTCGGTTGGCGAATTGACTATATGTACATTTGCTACGGATGTAGGAATCATGAGAGCACATGGTAATAGTCACAATTATAAAAGCGTGTAAGGTATACGAAATTCTACAAACTATATAAACCAAGATACATATATTGTCATCGTGATATCGACTGTCGAACACGACCCCGAAGAATTGTTAACTACTCGGGATAACCAACTGCAGCAATCTAAACGCAAGGTAAGTGCTTGAATATTTGTATAATAAGCGTAGATAATTTAAACATCACTAGGCAGATAGGTATAACACAGTAGTAGGACGATCTTATGTGGAGACTCATAAACAATATAATTTTACACGACTCAAATTTAATAAATAATAACTAATGCGGGTAGGTAATGGCCCGATACGGAATATAATATAACCAATTTTTAGATTGTTTGCATGACATAAATGTTTCTATGAAACCATAATAGATCTTTTGAATAAATAGATTTTAAAATATTTCGTTTCGCATTATTTTTTCGTTCAATGATATTCAAAAATTACGTTTTGCGTTGTGTTTTGTATAATGATAAATAATATATTATAATTTATTAACCGTTCTGTTTTGTTTTGCAGTATTTAATGATTTTTTATTATAGCTTTTCGTTATAATATCGTTAACAAACTTCAATCTTTTTTATCCAAATATAACGTTATTATAACGTTTACAAGCCCTAATTTCAAATCAAAAGTATTGAAGAATATTAGGTAGGTACTATTCAAGTTATAAATTAATTAAACACCAATCGGTTTTAACTTGACACTATTTGCTACTAATCGATATATTAAAAATAATAAACAAGAATAAAATACGGGTGTATTTTGAGCCAATATATAATAGTCAATAGACATAATAAAAATTTAAAATAAACACCGGAAACATATATTTTTTTTCGTAATGTTTGCCGTGTTGGAAATTTTTTGAGTTTGATG
>NC_042493.1:125333720-125340430 GCF_005508785.2 Acyrthosiphon pisum
TAAAAAAAAACTGTGACTAAAGATTTTTAATATTTTTCATTTGCTTTTGAAATAATAAACTAGGAGCCTTTTATTAAATTTTCAAGCTTTTTTAACCAAAAAATAAAAGTTAATTGATATTTTTAGAAAAAAAACTAAAAAAAAATGAAAACTGACAGTGTCCGTAAAGAGCTCAAATTAAGTCAAAATATTTTGAAAATATTATGGTGTATAGAAAATGCTAATATAAACATTCAGTCAAAATTTCATGTATCTATGGTCATTTTTTTTTAAAGTTACACCAAAAACCAAATTTAATTTTGTGAAAAATCGAAAAAAAACACACATCATTTTAAAATCGATACATTCATTGTTCCACTCAAAATCTAAAAAAATCTGTTTTATGTTATTTACATTTATAACTTTAGACAATTTTTGCGTTTATCATTATTTCGATTAAATGCGTTATTCGGCTTTTGCTTTTATTGTTATTCAAAATTAAAACGTTATCCAAGTTTTGCATTTATCATTATTTAGACTAAAACGTTATACAAGTTTTGCGTTTATCGTCATTTAAAATAGTGTTAATTAAATTTCAAAATAATAACTAATGCGGGTAGGTGATGGCCCGATACGGAATATAATATAACCAATTTTTAGATTGTTTGCATGACATAAATGTTTCTATGAAACCATAATAGATCTTTTGAATAAATAGATGTTAAAATATTTCGTTTCACATTATTTTTTCGTTCAATGATATTCAAAAATTACGTTTTGCGTTGTGTTTTGTATAATGATAAATAATATATTATAATTTATTAACCGTTCTGTTTTGTTTTGCAGTATTTAATGATTTTTTATTATAGCTTTTCGTTATAATATCGTTAACAAACTTCAATCTTTTTTATCCAAATATAACGTTATTATAACGTTTACAAGCCCTAATTTCAAATCAAAATTATTGAAGAATATTAGGTAGGTACTATTCAAGTTATAAATTAATTAAACACCAATCAGTTCTAACTTGACACTATTTGCTACTAATCGATATATTAAAAATAATAAACAAGAATAAAATACGGGTGTATTTTGAGCCAACATATAATAGTCAATAGACATAATAAAAATTTAAAACATATATTTTTTTTCGTAATGTTTGCCGTGTTAGAAATTTTTTGAAGTTTGATGGGTTTTTTTTCAAAACTAGCGTCGACTAAGGTTCGACGCCTATCAATTTACAACTAATTATGATGTTGTTAAATCGGATGTCCGCTAAGGTAAACAATTCAGAAGAAACCATAGAATTGAAATTAATTAATTTTATATAAAAATATAATAGATTATCACAGCAGTGTTCTTATTTTAGTTCTTATCTTATTCCGTTATCTTAAGCCACTATATTTGACTATTAAACTTGAGTCGTAACTCTATGGTTCGTGTTCAATTTTTTTAACAGTTTGTAACCCCTCAATTTATAAATTATTATACTTTTAATAAGGCGCATGTCTCCTGGAAAACCATTCAGAACAAACCGTTGAATAATAAAATGGGTTTTATTAAAACATAATATAGAATACAGTGAAATAAATAAAAAAAAAAAGTTTTACTGCAGTGATACAGGAGTGTTCTCAATTTAATATGGCGACAACCTAACTATTATTAGTTGGTCACTGGTACACCAGCGGTTGCCGCGCTGTCAATACCACATTCGTCTGTACCTCGTCTAATTTTGAAAAGACCGTTGTCGCCCCACTGTGCGTTCCACGAGTTGACCATCAACCAATACGGTGTGCCTTCTTCTACACCCCAACCGATCAACTTCACTGCGTGTCCTCCCAATTTCGTGGCGTTTGGGGTTCTCTGGTAAACACCTAAAAACAATCATACAATGTCAAGATTAAAGGTCCTGTCTGGCCGACATGATTATTATTATAAAAATAATAATATATCATTTGAATAAAATGGAAAAGTGATTTATTAATATTAAATAATATGGTACGGTTTATCATGACCGATCCGCTCATTTACCGGACTTGTAACTGGGGAAATCGTCGTACACATCGAACGATGCTTCGATTGGTCCATAATTCATAACGTCCTTTTGAATGCTGCCGTAAGTCAGGTAGTAGTAGTCACGTGCTATACAATCATAATTCAATTATATAGATTAAACACATATTTAATCGTAAACATTTCGTAAACAGTTCTTACTAAATCTGTGATCGTCGTTGTAGTCTAGGTCCTGATTTCCGTAACACATTCTCGTACATCTGTGATTTTTTTCAATTGGCTTACCGGCGCACGAGCTTTTACCTTCCTCGTCTTGTGGGCAGGGTGGAACACGGTATGGCTCACATCCCTGGAATACGTATGCGGGTTAAGCAACAGTAATTTATACGCCGTGGATGATTAACGACTGCAAATCCGAAATCGGACTTATTGGTTGCATCCGGTATCACGACAACCATAATAACTATAATTTACCCAACAACCGTACATCACATTCTGTACGTACCTATTTAAGTATGGCCGAGTTACGCCTCTTTCATCATGCACACCATGATTGTATATTATATTTAAAGACTAATCGAAAATTCTACAATATAATTATGTGGCGATATAGACGTTGGTGGGAGTCCACAACTTGGCTTGACTGAATTAGCACCCAGAAAATATCTAAATAATTCGTGCTTTCTCAGAAATTTTTTCTTAAAAATCTTTCGTTTTTTGTAAAATGAAACTGAAATTCTCTATACGCGTTTTAAAACGAATCATAAACCATTATTATACTCTGCAATGTCTTACAAAAACCGTTAAGAATATGCATGTGCTATGTGAATCGTCTGCTTACTTGCAGACACGTTACTTTGTACAACAATACTATACTACTCTACTCTATGGCTGGTATTAATATACATCAACGACATCATCATTACTTATATTATATTATTACCTCTCCAGATTTATAATTTCCTCCTGTCACTATACCGTGTGAACTGAAATATTTCCAGGCTTTGATCGGGTATCCTCCGTTACATCCAAATCCGCACGTGTGACAGCAAAACGTTATTTCTTCGGCGGACAACAGTTCGTTGAAATCTCCGTTTGTAGCTACACATAAACGGTCAGCAAAAGCCGAGCTCGTAGCCATCGCCTGAATAAAAATTTCGTTCAAAACGATTGTCCAACTCTTGACACATATCAATTTATATTTCTACACACCCAACACGATCCGCAGTGTCCTTGATCACGAACTTCTCCGATAGTTTTGCAATGTCTCCACCTCCTCCTGGCGTCGAATGTCCTCGGGATATAGCCGTTATTGTTGTCGTTAGCGACGTCGTGCGTTTTGAACATGTGGGCACTCGCGTTCTTGGCAGCTTCCACCCCTTTAGATCCCAACATCTTAATGAAATCCTTCTCTGGTGTACTCGGGTCGAAATTAACACCGGCCTAGTAAACGGAAATCGAATGAAACTTGGTTAGCATTGTTCATTTTATTATATTCATATTGTAGCATATATTTTTTGTATCTAATAATATTATTTGATTTCAACGAATCTCAGATTTCGATTCGAAGCACACGAGTAATACTATAATAAAATACATTTTTTAATATTAAATAAATACGTCGATTGCGAAAGTAATTTGGTTTGAAACACCATAAATATTATACATTTTATTGAGCACCGAAAATAGATTTAATATACATATAATTAAATGTAGAAAATAAAGGTACAGATGAAAATACATAATTATATCATAACAAAAAAGGTACCAAAAGAATGCAAAAATCATTGATACACAATAGTCTTGCGTGCTGCGAGAGCCGAGATCGAAATGTGAACCCCTAGGACTGTTGTGTCTATTGGCAATATTGGCTGTTTATGAATATAAACATTTTAATTTCTAAATATATTATATGAGCATAACCTAATTAATTTTTATTTAAAAACATAATACAGTATCTATAATAATGTATATAATATGCCATTTAACATTTTATACCATTATAACGCAAATATTTTATAATATTGATATGAATGTTCTGAGAATTTTACACTTTAAGCATGCAATATTTTGCATTTTTATTATTAAAATAAGAGCATGGACAAGTAAATGATAATTTTTAAAAAAGTTAAGTTAGGTTGATTGTAAATATTTCAATAAGTTTAAAGTAACTAGTTCTTCTAACTTTTTTTTAACTAAGTTAAAAGTCATATGGAAACGTACAACCCACTTATTAACTTAAGTTAAGTTATTTTTTTTAAACAATGTATAAATATAGCCGCTGATATAATTTAAAATAATATAAAATAAATATTCATGCAATATACGTCATCAATGATGATTGTATCATATTTATTGTTTAATAATTTATAAATTGACATTGACGTAACTTGGATTTGGTTAAAAGTAACTCGTTATTTATTTAGTTTATATCAATGAAAAGCAGTTAAGTTAAAAATTTATGAATTCGTTTTAATTCGTTTATGCCCAGGCTTACACAATAATATCTTTCTTCCAACAATAAGTGACACAAAATTAACCGAAATTCTATATTGACAATATTATTGATGTCATTTCCAATTGAGGCATGACGTGTTTTCCTAGAAATCGTTTTTTTTATACAATACGTATAAAATAATATACTTTTACACTTATAAGTTATAATTATATTTTTATCAAATTCGATGAATTCACGTTCGAGTTATTCAACTATTCAAGTGTATATGACTTTTTTTTTTCAGTGTCGTCTTTAACGTGATTAAGTGGTTAATTTCGGGAAAACTAGACTTAATCACCACTCGAATCAACGAAGTACACCCACTGTTCTAAAATACTTAAATATCTTTCTCGGCCTATTTTTATAAATTTTTTTTTACTTATGTATTTAATAGAATATTAATTATAATTCATACATCAAGGCATAAAAATCGAACTTAAACATTAAAATGTATTATAATATATTGTGTGCACATGTATACAGAAGAATGAGGGGGAGGACATCCTACGATAGAACCCAGTCATAGATAGCATTTGAACATATTTTTATACAAACGTAATATTATAATAATACTAGCTATTTTTTTATCGAATGCGTCGTTACTATAACAAACTGTTGATTAGGATTTGATTGATTTATACATTATAATATAATGAAGGAATAATTAATATATTTACATATAAGTAATTTATATTACTGTATATTATTATAATAGTACGATGGTTAGTATGATTTAGTTGCCTATATTTTTTCATTTATGAAAACATGAATTTATAATATTATTAATATTTAACTATTATAATAGTATGTATTATATTTATATAATTTATTATTGTTATTTTTGGGTCGATACCACCTAACCAGTTACCATAGAATGGTGGCAATAGGTTAGTGGCATAAATACCTACAAACAAGTACATAGAAATAAACCAAATGCAATGAAAATTTTAATTTAAAATTTAAGAGATAAAATAATATAATACCTACGTAAAGTACCAAATAAAGATACACTTTCCTACCAGAAAATATTACATCGCAGTTCAAAATCGAAACAGCATTATTTCTACTAGAAATCGTGTAGTACACGTACATAACAAAAAACACATATTTTAAAATCAATACATCCATCGCTCTGATCAGAATTCGAAAATATTTCTTTTAGTTTGGTCTTACAATGATCATGTGTAGGGTGTCTTATAACATTGTATAAAAATCGCAACGCAGGGCTAAAATTAGTGGCTCTGGTTTTCGGGAAAATCGGCATAATTGCCTGCCTTAACTTTACGCTGATGACACTGTCGATTCAGTGTGTCAAGTACTGACAAAATCAAAGTAATTTGTTTGATAAAACAAACGATGATTATCTTATAAATTACCTACCTGTAATCGAGTAGGATATTAGTATTTAGTGGATGATATTTTAAAGTTACACGTTAGTCGTAATAATTAAATTTAATAATTATATTAAAAGGTAACGTTAATCATGACTTGTCCCCGTGGTGTCTATAGAACTGTCGTAATTATTATTAATAATTATAAAATAAAATTGTTCTCAATTTAGTAATTCAACGAAAAATTACTATAAATAATGAACTATGTTTGCCAACAATTTTGTTTGTTTTTTTTTTTTGTTGATAATTTTAGATTACCGATTGAACTATTTAACTATATAAAAAGGTAGTTATAAGAAAAAATTATTTAGCTCTTGTAAATTAGGTATTTCAGTTAAGAGTATTAATGTTTATTACACTAAACTTCAGAGGAACATAGTTAATAACCTAGCGAACCAACATTTTTCATTTGACTGTTAAAATGTTTAGAAACAAAGATTTACCAGAATCCATAAAAAATATGGTGGTTACCATTTGAAAAAATATAGTCGATTTTATTATTGGTACAACTACGTGTTTAAAAATGTTATGAAAAAATTGCCTGTTAAAAATAAAGAAACACGTCTCTCCATATCATCGGACCATAATTGTAAAAAAAAAAAAACCGTGTACAATGGCATATTATGTAAAAAAATTATACAATAATATTAAGTCGTCAGTATGTACAGTGATACAATTATTTTGAAGTTAACTTTGAAAGGGGGCCCACTATAAGTGTATGGTGTCCCAGAGCCCAATTGATCCCTCAATCCGGGCTTGCAAATGGCACTCTAGCATCGATTATAATATTACCTATACCTATATATATTACTAAACTAAACCCAAATATT
>NC_042493.1:125340480-125346565 GCF_005508785.2 Acyrthosiphon pisum
GATTTTAACGTGTCCAGTGGTCGACTATTTATACGGTAAGCGATTATTGTGTCAAGTAGGTACCTACTTATATCTTCGATATTCAAATTATAGGAATTGTTTGCTTTTCCAAGCTCTTATAGATTATCGAGTGTCCGTAGTATATATCCATTTTGACACTTCAAATTTAGTCTTGATTGTGTTTGCACTAATTTATCAAAAATTATTATCAAACTGTTATATTCAGAAATCATCGCAATAATGTTATGAAATATATCGATTGACATATTATTATATAGTCCAAGTACAGTCATTGTTTATTTTTAAATATCGAGTTTCGATAATATTTTAATTACGACAATTAAATAATTTGTACGAAATTGAAGTGCGAGCGATAACCACCTAAAAGTGGTACTTACCACCTATTCTAGGTATAGAATATAAAATACAAAATAAAAGCAAATATAATAATATAAGTAAAAAAAACTATAGAAAAATATTGAAATACTTAATCAATACGACTTCTAATTAATCAATGAACGTGTAAATAGTTACCTTCTAGATATATTTTCAAAAATAATAAAAATAAAAAATCCATAACACAAATTGACTTAAAATTGTTTTTATTAAATACGTATTAAGTAGGTTACCTACATTGGTTTTCGTGTACATGCATAAATTATAAATATCCTTTTAAATTATACTATTTATGAAATAAATACACAACGTTTAGTATTTTCAATATAATATTATACAATTTACTTTTAAAAATCAAATAATTTATACAAATAACATTTGAAAATGACATTACCTATTGTGGGTATACAAAATATAATAATAATATAATATAAATTGCAAATATTCACGAATAATATATGTAAAATTTAACAAAATAACTTAAAACTATATTCTTCATTAAAATATCTGATTTCATCCAAATATGAAAGAAAGAAACTGTAAATATGTTTTTAGATTTTGTTGTTGTTGTTGTTGTTGTTGTTACAATGCTCTAGGTACCTGAGAGTTATTTAATGATATGAAAGATGTGAATTAAGCAACCACCCATTAGTGACTCATGGCTATTGATTAGTTAGATTTTTTGATTTTTTTGACCATGAGACGTTAGACGTTAATGTTTTGTAAAAGGTCACGACACCAGTTTCTTTTTCATCTGCGGTTAGGATATCCTGGGAGATTAAGGATGGAAAGATCTTTTATGAGAGGGCCAGGATGAGTTTGGAGTCGTTTATGAAATCGTTTGTAGGAAGTGCGTGCTTCCTCATCTATTGTTTTCATATGGAGATCATTATGAAGAGCGTAGTTAGAAATATAGGGCGGAGTATTGGATAATCGTCGGAGTTATATGTTTTGGAAAGTTTGGATTCTATTAGTGTTAGATTTTTTTGCTGCAACCCACAATTGAAGTCCATATGTCCAGATTGGTTTGAGTAGCGCTTTGTAGATTATTAGTTTGGTGTTTAGAATGGAGTTCTTATTTCTAATTAACAAAAGTCTGAGCATGTGCAAGTGATTGTTTAAGGTTAGTCGTTTGGTTTGGAGGTGTTTCTTTCATGTAAGTCATTTATCAAGGAATAATCCTAAATATTTATCTGTGTCGGATGTGGGAATTTGGACAAAAAATAAATGATAAAAATAATTAAATATTCTAGACTATTCAGGTAATGTGATTTAGATGATTTTAGAAAAAAAGTTTAACTCAAATGCTAATCTAAAATAAATGAGACTTTGTACCTATTTTCAAAGATCGCTTTAAGTCCAAACAAGTGATGGATTGTGTATTAAATTTTCAAATTTTATTTATTGATGAACGAAAGTTGTACCAAACATAATATCATTATGAATAATAATAACCAAAAGATCTTTTGAAGAAGTATACTAAATTTCCGTATAAAAATTAAAAAGATCAAAATAAGCCAATATATTTTGAATATTACAACATGTATTTAAAATGCAAAACATTTATTGAAAATCCAAAATTTTAAGGGAAAATAACATGGGTAAGCAGCTTTAGGTATTAAAATTAAAAAGCAGATAAGTGGATGTCGCTCTGCTGTACAGTAGATTACAAGTGGTCACTGTAATTGTTTAATTGATGGTGTTAAGTTTGAATTCAATAATTTGATATCATTCTTTAAGAAATACGATTTTGAGCAAAAGCGGTCAGTCAGCCTAAATATTATAACCAAGTATATTTGATGATATTATTGTGTAATTTATAATATACAACCTATTTACATGGAACCTTGTTTTAAATTCTCAATCCTTAGATGTAAAAGTTCAACATTTTATGCATTTTTAACTATAATATAATGATTACATTTGTAATTTGATAAATGATGTCAAAATTCGAAATTAAAAATGTTTATAAAAAGAAAATTGTGCCTATGTAATTTTAATAGTATACACTGAATGTTTTCTAAAATAATAATTGTACTATTATGAATTTAAAAATGTTTTCTAAAATTATTAAGCCGTTTTTAAATTCGTGATAATATCCAATAGTTGTAGCCTTGTAGGTATAAGTTATGTTCTATTTCTGATAGTTAAAATGATATGTTTTAAGCTTAATTAAACACATTGGCTCAAATAACTATTTTATATAATATACGTTATTTTAAATTTATTTATAGACATTTGTTATTTAAATGTGAAATGTCTCAAATCTCAAGATCATTATTATTAAATTTCTGCCTATTTAATAATAATAATAATAATAATAATTGAAATGGACTAGAATGTATACATAATACATAATAGTAGTGTTTAATTTTACACAATAACAAAGATAATATGAAAGTCTTATTTTTAATATTAAATAGAGAAAAAGAAAATGTAATAGTAATAAGTAGATAAATAATATGTATACATAATACATATAGTAGTGTTTAATTTTACACAATAACAAAGATAATATGAAAGTCTTATTTTTAATATTAAATAGAGAAAAAGAAAATGTAATAGTAATAAGTAGATAAATAATATGAAAACTTAATTTATAAGTACCGTACTATACAACACTCTACAAAAGGCATTATTGCAACAAAACCTTATTTATACATTTTTTATACATTTTAAAGCTGTTAAAATCGTGAATATTAATATTATATTTAATGCAAAATGTTATGAACTTGTATTTAGGGCTCCGTTGCCCAAATACTGTAATCATTTTAAGGACATTGACATTAGTATTAACCTTAAAGCGCGTATTATAATTGTGACAAGGAACGTCAATACAAGTTTTAAAACTGTAAAACAATAGGCAAATGTTTTTTTGTGTATAATGTTTTAAAATTTAATATCTCTAATTCTTTATATAAATTAATTGTAGAAAATAGTGCAGGTTTATTTAAAATAAATTTGAGTAATGAGTTGAGAGTGACCTCAAGGTTCTGAAAGTGAGTATGATATGTTCCTCCTCAAAATGAAATCCCATAGGAAATAATAGATTGAATTAGTTCAAAGTATGTCAATTTTTTTAATTTGACGTTTAAAATAGATCTAAGACTAAATAGATTAAATCTATTTAATAAAAATAAATTACATTACTCTATAAATTTACCGTATTTACACCAATTTTAATAGTCGAACATAATCATTCCAAACGACAGCTCCTAAACAAAACAAAGTCCAATTTTCGATAGTTTTCTTCGATAGTGATTTTTAATCTTATCAGTAATCAGTGGGTATATTTCATCTGAGAACATAATATAAAAGCGGGAATTTTTAAACAAAATTGGTTTTTGACAAAAACGATACTTAATATCGGTAAAAAAATGACTCATTTTAGACTAAGTATTAATGGACATTTACAATTTTCAATTATGTGAAGTTGTTTTTCTATAAATTTCGATAACATTTATCTGGTTAAAAAGGTTGAAAATGTAATACAAGATTCCTCATACGTTGTTACAACAGCAATTTAAACATTTTAAAAAGACAAATGCACAACTTTTTAAATAGGCATTTAAAACTAAAATCTTGGAAAAAATTATCAAATTTTTAAAATGTTCAATTTCAATAGCTTTAGAATTTAGTAATGCGTCGAACCAAACTGTTGTATATATATATATATGACTTAAAAAAAAACCGTTTATTGTAAAATATTACAATAACAAATTTTGATTACATACGAAGCAGACGTCAATGAATGCCGAGTTAACAAAATTGCAACAAATACATAGGGCAACGTCCACAACGGCTGTTCAATCATTCGCAAGGTGTCGTACCAGTCTTTTAACTTTTAGATTCTGAGTGGAACGATGAATGTATTGATTTTTAATTAGTGTGTGTTTGTTTTTTATGGCTGTGCACACGATAAGTAGTAGAAATAATAATGCTTCGATTTTCAACTTCAGTATCATGTTTGATTAGAAAGTGAATATTGTTGGTACATTGGGAAGGTAAAAATGTAATTCCCTATAGTTTTAAAAAGCGACGGGAAAAACAACATATAAATTAAAGAAAAACGGGAATTTGTACGCAAAATTTGTTTTCGAGAAAATTGATTTTGGTTTTTGGTGCTACTTTAAAACAAATAATCGTAGATACATGAAATTTTCACTGATTATTCATATTTCCAATTTCTATACATGATAACATTTTCAAAATATTTTGATTTTTTTTTTTTTTATTGATCTCAAAAATAACATCGACAACAAAGGCCATTAGTTACAAATAAGGATTGTTACATTAATTGAAAACTAAATTATTAACATTTTTTTTTTTTTATATATAAGATTTGTCCGAGTGAAGAGTCTAGGTTGTAGGATATCTTATGTGTGGCCCGTTCTTGGTTGAACATTAAACAGTCTGCTATTATATTTTTGAAGGTTAACAAGGTTCCGCAGGTTTGACATATGGGGGGTTCCTCTCTTGCCATCAGGAAGCCGTGAGTAATTCTGGTGCGACCAGCACGGAGTCTATTGAGAACAGTATCTTCTTTACGGTTGATGTTAGGGTTTGTCCAACGATGTATGTCTCTTTTTATTTCGTTTAATTTGGTGTTTTGTAAGTTCCAAATTTTTTGCCATTTATATTTTGTGCGCTCATTTATGATTTTTTTTGCGTCATCATATGACATTTTATTAATTAAAACGGTATCTTTGTTGTTGATGGCTGTTGAGGTGTGTTCGTCGGCTACTTCGTTGCCTATTATTCCCGAGTGTCCAGGTATCCACATGATGATTTTGATTTGTTTTAAACTATTTAGAGACACTTTCAGTTTCCAATTTTTATATTTTTTTTTTCTATGTATGTCAATAAAACTTTATTTGTTGAGTAAAAATACTTAATTATTTAATACAAGGCTCCTTCTATATTGTTACAATGATATTTGAAAAATAATAAAAATCCTTAGTCACTGTTTTTTTTTTTATTAACATTTAAAGTTCAAAAATTGAGAAAATATGTAAAAATCACGAAAATTAGCAAATTATTTTGAGTTAGAAATTCATAAATTTTTTTCTTTTTAAATCTATGATTTGAAAATGTAATAGAAGATCATTCATAAGTTTGTCCATTTTTATCAAAAAAAAAAAAATTTCTTCAAGCAAATCAAATTAAATTTTTAACCTAACCTTTGAGTTTTCAAATTTTTACAAGATTGGATTACATTCACTCCATTTCTCACGTAGTGAATTTTGTTAATTCGTTGTAATTCAAAAACGAATAACTGAAGTGACATGAAAATTTCACTGATTTTTCATATTTTCATTTTCTATACACCACATAACATTTTGAAAATATTTTGAGCTGTTTACGGACATTCTCAGTTTTCAATTTTTTTAGTTTTTTTTTCTATAAATATCAATAAAATTTTGTTTGTTGGGGGAAAAAGCGTGAAAATTTAATGCAAGGCTCCTGATATATTGTTACAATATCAGTTGAAAAATATTAAAAATACATACGCACAGTTTATTTTTATACTCATTTTAAGTTCAAATTTGAACGAAATTACATATTAAAAAACCTAGAATAACTATTTTATTTATTTTGTTGTGATTGTATAATATTATTCGTGGGTACATGAAACTTCTATACTATTACAATATTATATATATATGATAGTATCACGATTTGTTGTACC
>NC_042493.1:125346615-125355490 GCF_005508785.2 Acyrthosiphon pisum
TATAACTTATGTTCAAATTCTGATACTTAAAATAAATTACAATATTCTATAAATTTACTGTATTTACACCAATATTAATAGTCCAACATAATTATTCCAAATAACAGCTCCTAAACAAAACAAAATCCAACTTTCGATAGTTTTCTCAACATTTTTGAAAAATTACAAACCTGTAGTGGTTTTTAATCTAATCAGTAATCAGTACATATATTTCACTTGAGGAAATTATATAAAAACGGGAATTTTTACGCAAAATTGATTTTTGACAAAATTGATAGTTAATGTCGTTAAAAAATTTGTTCATTTTAGGCTAGGTATTAATGGAAATTTCAATTTTCAATTATGTGAAATTGTTTTTTATAAATGTCAATAACATTTATCTGGTTAAAAAGCTTGAAAATGTAATACAAGGTTCCTCAAACGTTGTTACACAGCAATTTAACAATATTTAAAAGACATATGCACAACTTTTTTAATAAGCATTTAAAGTTAAAATTTTGGAAAAATTTATCAAATTTTCAAATTATTTTGTAGTTAAAAATTTTTAAATGTTCAATTTTTATAGACCTAGAATTTAGTAATGGGTCGAACCAAACTGTTGCATATAATATACATGACTTAAAAAAATTATAAAATATTAAAATAACAGATCATGATTACATACGAAGCAAACGTCAATAAATAACCGAGTCAACAAAATTGTAACAACTACATAGGGCAACGTCCACAACGGCTGTTGTGTCATTCGCAAGCTGTCGTACCAGTCTTTTTGCTTTTTTAATTTGTTTTTTTTTTTTATTTTTTTAAAATATTCTTTTTTATTATTAACCAAGACGTGTTACTTGTTTTTCTTTACTCGTGTTTAGAGGATTCCATCTCACGTGTGCGTTCAGAGACGTTTGTGCCGGGAAAACACTTGAAGACACTGTATACTTACTTTTTATGCAGTACTCCTAATCGTGGTCAGTTGAGAACAGGAACTGGATTCGAACCTAAAAGAACCGGAACCGGAAGTGAACCCTTTATTTTAATAAATAAAGTACCGGAACCGACCAGAAACTTTTAAATGAAATAGGTTCTTTTAGGTTCAATAGTAAAATTATTTATTTGTTTTGCTGTTTTGTGTATAATCCATGTATGATCAAATTGCAACAACTACATAAGGCAATGTCCACAACGGCTGTTCAATCATTCGCAAGATGTCGTACCAGTCTTTTTACTTTTAGATTCTGAGTGGAACAATGAATGTATTGAATTTACATTGATGTGTTTTTTTTTTTTTGTGTCTGGGTACACGATAAGTAGTTGAAATAATGCTTCGATTTTCAACTTCAGTATCTTGTTTGATTGGAAAGTGAATATTATTTGTGCATTGGGAAGATTGAAATTCAAAATTCCTAGTAATTTTCAAAAGCGCCGTGAAAAACAAAAGAAAAATTAAAGAAAAATGGGAATTTTTACACAAAATTTGTTTTCGAGAAAATTGATTTTGGTTTTTGGTAAAACTCTAAAACAAATGAACGTAGATACATGAAATTTTCACTGGTTGTTCATATTTTCAATTTATATACATGATAAAATTTTCAAAATATTTTGATTTGTTTTAAACTATTTAGGACATTTTCAGTTTCCAATTTTTTTAGTTTTTTTTTTCTATGAATGTCAATAAAACTTTATTTGTCGAGTAAAAATACATGATAATTTAATACAATGCTACTACTATATTTTTACAATGATATTTGAAAAATAATAAAAATCCTTAGTCACAGATTTTTTTATAAGCATTTAAAGTTCAAAAATTGAGAAAATATGTAAAAATCACGAAAATTAGCAAATTATTTTGAGTTAGAAATTCATAAATTTTTTTCTTTTTAAATCTATGATTTGAAAATGTAATAGAAGATCATTCATAAGTTTGTCCATTTTTATCAAAAAAAAAAAAAATTTCTTCAAGCAAATCAAATTAAATTTTTAACCTAACCTTTGAGTTTTCAAATTTTTACAAGATTGGATTACATTCACTCCATTTCTCACGTAGTGAATTTTGTTAATTCGTTGTAATTCAAAAACGAATAACTGAAGTGACATGAAAATTTCACTGATTTTTCATATTTTCATTTTCTATACACCACATAACATTTTGAAAATATTTTGAGCTGTTTACGGACATTCTCAGTTTTCAATTTTTTTAGTTTTTTTTTCTATAAATATCAATAAAATTTTGTTTGTTGGGGGAAAAAGCGTGAAAATTTAATGCAAGGCTCCTGATATATTGTTACAATATCAGTTGAAAAATATTAAAAATACATACGCACAGTTTATTTTTATACTCATTTTAAGTTCAAATTTGAACGAAATTACATATTAAAAAACCTAGAATAACTATTTTATTTATTTTGTTGTGATTGTATAATATTATTCGTGGGTACATGAAACTTCTATACTATTACAATATTATATATATATGATAGTATCACGATTTGTTGTACCTAATGGATATTGTGGTATGAATAGTTTTGAATTTATTATATAGGTCAATTTTTTTTTTATATACCATAGATACAAGTATATAATATGTCTTATACCTAGACTGAAATACCTGTATGATCATATGAGTTTACTAATATTTCTCATACTATAGATTAAACCAACATTCAAGATAGGTATTTAAAATTATTATACTTTTTGGTACCTAAATTATCTGGAACCGGTACCGAAATCATTTGGAAGCGATACCTTTATTTATTTTTTATCAAAAAATTAGAACCGAACCGTAATAGTTATTTTATTTTTTTGAGAACCAGTGCCGGAACCGATACCGGTAAATTCATAAGGTTCCAGTCACTGGTTTAGAAAGAGTAAAACTTTGTCCATTATATCATATTTTATGAGATGACATGTTAATAAACGTATGTTGATTGTTGTATAATTTTAAAAGTAAAATATATAGGCCGATTACACGGACACGACCCGAGCAGCGGTGTTCATTATTTCGTATTATTTCGTTTTAAATTTTTATTATATTCTTACTTTTGTTATCTGCTGATTTTGATGGGCCAATTTAACTGTCGATTACCATCGAATGAGTGTTGAATGCGTTATATGCTTTACTAATACAGACGACTAGTGTATACTCGTAGGTACTATACATATTACATAATATACTAGGTAGATGTTTTTCAGTTGCACCTACGTGGTGTGGATATTATTCTAGCATAAAGTGCTTTGACTTTGTACCTACTAAACTTTTTTTAGAGCATATTTAGCGATAGTTATAAAGTTATATTATAGCGCGTGTTAATGGCATTTTAAGTGCTATGAAATCCCAACCATGATTATAGGTAAATAAATTATACACAATCATTACCTATATTTGAATAGTAACCTATATAATATGATGCGTCAAAACCGATGTACCGTTGTAGAACGGTGCAAATATGTTCGTTAAACCAAATAGTCCAAATAATTTGAAAATTGTACAGTGTTTAGGAAACATGAAAATACGTATGTAAGTGTGAAAAGTCCAATCTATTAAATATATGTTTTTTGGATATTATATGGGTAATGGTACTACTCAAGTATTTGTTTTTAAAAAAAAACTTGAGCATAATATATTATGATCGTTGTATAGAAAAATAAAAGCTCTAGACTAACAATGTTGGTAATTTAGAATCACCTTTTTAATAAATATAAATAATAATATGATACCTAGTTATAATATTATGAAGAAATTACAACATAATATTACGTGTACCTACAATAAAACGTATAATAATGTTGATTTTATTATTAAAATTAAACGTGTGTATAAACACTTTAAAAAAACAATAAATATATAATAATACATTTACTGTCTTTATTGAAAACAATATACAGAAAAACAACGATCCATGAAAATACTAATTAATCAAAATCAAAAATTTATTTATTTTCTACCCTTTTCTGCAATCATTAGCCGTATTAAGTAGTTAATTGAAAAATTACGTTGATAGACCAGACATGAATAGTTAGATGCATATACGCTAATACGTTGTATAAGTCTATTCTAGTCTAGTCTAATAGTTTCATAGAGCAGGGCCAATCTCAAAAATATGGTCTCGAACCGAACTTCTTAATTGTATTCGAAGCGAACAATTCGGTGTGATGTCGAACTCTAATCAAACATTTTAAAGACACATCAAACCAACAATTTCGTTTAATACCGAACTGAATCTAATACAGCTTTTAGAATTCAATTTCGAATCAAAATTTTCAGTTTTATTTCAAACAGGGCTTGCATTTGAAAAAAAAATCAATTTTATATTATTTACAATTAAAACTTTAGACAATTTTTGCGTTTATCGTTATTTAGAATAAATGCGTTATTCGGCTTTTGCGTTTATTGTTATTCAAAATTAAAATGTTGTCCAAGTTTTGCATTTATCGTTATTTAGACTAAAACGTTATACAAGTTTTGCCTTAATCGTTATTTAAAATAATGTTAATTAAATTTAAAAATAATAACTAATGCGGGTAGGTAATGGCCCGGATATGGAATATAATATAACAAATTTTTAGATTGTTTGCATGATATAAATGTTTCTATGAAACCATAATAGATCTTTTAAATAAATAGATTTTAAAATATTTTGTTTCGCATTATTTTTTCGTTCAATGATATTCTATAAATTACGTTTTGCGTTGTGTTTTGTATAATTATAAATAATATATTATATTTTATTAACCATTATGTTTCGTTTTGCAGTCTTTAATGATTTTTCATTATTTCTTTTCGTTATAATATCGTTTACAAACTTCAATTTTTTTTTATCCAAATATAACGTTATTATAACGTTTGCAAGCCCTAATTCCAAATCAAAAGTATTGAAGAATATTAGGTAAATACTATTCAAGTTATAATTTAATTAAACACCAATCGGTTCTAACTTGACACTATTTGTTACTAATCGATATATTAAAAATAATAAACAAGAATAAAATACGGGTGTATTTTGAGCCAATATATAATACTCAATAGACATAATAAAAATTTCAAATAAACTCAGGAAACATTTTTTTTTTCGTAATATTTGCAGTGTTGGAAATTTTTTTGAAGTTCGGTAAGGTTATTTTCAAAACTAGCGTAGACTAAGGTTCGACGCCCATTAATTTATAACTAATTATGATGTTGTTAAATCGGATGTCCGCTAAGGTAAACAATTCAGAATAAACCATAGGATAGAATTTAATTCATTTTATACAAATATATAATAGATTATCACAGCAGTGTTCTTATTTTAGTTCTTATCTTATTCCGTTATCTTAAGCCACTAGATTTGACTATTAAACTCGAGTCGTAAATCTATGGTTCGTGTTCAATTTTTTTAACAGTCCGAAACCCCTCAATTTATAAATTATCATGCTTTTAATAAAGCGCCTGTCTCCTGGAAAACCATTCAGAACAAAACGTTGAATAATAAAATGAGTTTTATTAAAACATATGGAATACAGTGAAATAAATAAAAAAAAAAAGTTTTACTGCAGTGATACAGGAGTGTTCTTAATTTAATATGCCGGCAACCTAACTATTATTAGTTGGTCACTGGTACACCAGCGGTTGTCGCACTGTCAATACCACATTCGTCTGTACCTCGTCTAATTTTGAAAAGACCGTTGTCGCCCCACTGTGCGCTCCACGAGTTGACCATCAACCAATACGGTATGCCTTCTTCTACACCCCAACCGATCAACTTCACTGCGTGTCCGCCCAATTTCGTGGCGTTTGGGGTTCTCTGGTAAACACCTAAAAACAATCATACAATGTCAAGATTAAAGGTCCTGTCTCGACGACATGATTATTGTTATAAGAATAATAATATGTCATTTGAATAAAATGCAAAAGTGATTTATTAATATAAAATAATATGGTACGGTTTATCATGACCGACCCGCTCATTTACCGGACTTGTAACTGTAGAAGTCGTCATACACATCGAACGATGCTTCGATTGGTCCATAATTCATAACGTCCTTTTGAATGCTGCCGTAAGTCAGGTAGTAGTAGTCACGTGCTATACAATCATAATTCAATTATGTAGATTAAACACATATTTAATCGTAAACATTTCGTAAACAGTTCTTACTAAATCTGTGATCATCGTTGTAGTCGAGGTCTTGATTTCCGTAACACATTCTCGTACATCTGTGATTTTTTTCAATTGGCTGACCGGCGCACGAGCTTGTACCGTCCTCGTTTCGTGGGCAGGGTGGAACACGGTATGGCTCACATCCCTGGAATACGTATGCGGGTTAAGCAACAGTAATTTACACGCAGTGGGTGATTAACGACTGCAAATCCGAAACCGGACTTATTGGTTGCTGCCATTATCACGACAACCAAAATAACTATAATTTACCCACCAACCGTACGTTCATCACTTTCTGAACATACACTATACCCGAATTACGGCACTTTCATCATGCGCATCATGATTATATATTATATTAAATGACTAATCGAAATTCAACTATGTGGCGTTATAGCCGTTGGTGGAAGTCCACAACTTGACTTGACGGAATTAGCACCCAAAAAATATCTAAATAGTTGGTGCTTACCCAGACATTTTTTCTTTCGTTTTTTAAAAAAAATAAAATTATCTATACGCGCTTTAAAACGAATCATAAACCATTATTATACTCTGCAATGTCTTACAAAACCCTTTAAGAATATGCAAGTGCTATGTAAATCGTCTGCTTACTTGCAGACCCGTTACTTTGTACAACACTACTATTATACTAGGTACTCTACTCTATAGCTTAGTATTAATATACATCAACGGCATCATTATTACTAATATTATATTATTACCTCTCCAGATTTATAATTTCCTCCTGTCACCAAACCGTGTGAACTGAAATATTTCCAGGCTTTGATCGGGTATCCTCCGTTACATCCATTTCCGCACGTGTGACAGCAAAACGTTAACTCTTCGGCGGACAACAGTTCGTTGAAATCTCCGTCAGTGGCCACACACAAACGATCGGCAAACGCTGAGCTGGTTCCGAACGCCTACAGTTAAAAAATATATTCGTTAAATCCATTTTACGTTTTCGATCCGTCGACGCAAGCCCTTCGGTTAACGCACCCAACAGGAACCGCAGTATCCTTGGTCACGAACTTCTCCGATAGTTTTGCAATGTCTCCACCTCCTCCTGGCGTCGAATGTCCTCGGGATATAACCGTTATTGTTGTAAGCGACGTCGTGCGTTTTGAACATGTGGGCACTCGCATTCTTGGCAGCTTCCACCCCTTTAGATCCCAACATCTTAATGAGATCCTTCTCTGGTGTACTCGGGTCGAAATTAACACCGGCCTGGTAAACGGAAATCGAACGAAAGTCGGTTAGCATTGTTCATTTTATTATATTCATATTGTAGCATATATTTTTTGTATCTAATAATACTATTTGAACTCATCGAATCTCAGATTTCGATTCGAAGCACACGAGTAATACTATAATAAAATACATTTTTTTTAAATTAAATAAATACGTCGATTGCTATGTTGCCTCTTTTCACCTTTTCTAATACAAAATTCTGAATATTATGAGGCAATTCGTTGTATATACATAATATTTAAGGACGGGCTGTTAATGATAATTTTTAATTGAGTTAAGTTAAGTTTATAGAAAACATTTTAAAAAGTTTAAAGTTAAGTCATTCTATTTTTTTTTTTAACTCAGTTAGTAAAAAGTTATATGGAAATTAGCACTTAACTTATTAACTTAAGTTAAATTTTTTTTTTTTTAAATATCAGACAGTTATATGGTTTGAAACATCATAAATATTATAAATTTTACAGAGCACGGAAAATAGATTTAATATATATAAAATCAAATGTAAAGGAATATAAAGGTACAGATGAAGATACATAAGTTAAAAGTCATATGGAAACGTACAAGTGTACAACCCACTTCTCAACTTAAGTTAAGTTATTTTTTTTTAAACGATATAATATAAATATAGCCGGTAATATAATTTAAAATAATATAAAATAAATATTCATGCAATATAGGTCATCATCAATAATGATTGTATTATATTTATTGTTTAATTATTTATAAATTTACATTGACGTAACTCGGATTTGATTAAAAGTAACTCGTTATTTATTTAGTTTATATCAATAAAAATCAATTAATTTAAAAAATAAGTTAATGAAAATTAAATTTGAAAAAGTTAAAATTAACTTAACTTTGACTTTTTAATACGTGTATGCCAAGGCCCGTGTATGACGTTATGGTTTGGTATATTCAGAGTTGGGCAAAATTTTATCTAGATAATTATTCGAATAAATATTTATTCGAATAAAAAATTATTCGAATGATTTTTTTTCAATTATTCGAATAAAAAATTATTCGAATGATTTTCATAACTAATTATTCGAATAAATAATTATTCGAATAATTTTCATACCTAATTATTCGAATAAAAAATTATTCGAATAATTTTCATACCTAGTTATTCGAATAAAAAATTATTCGATTAATTTCCAAACGTTATTATTCGAATGAAAAATTATTCGAATAATTTCCAAACGTTATTGTTCGAATAAAAAATTATTCGGATAATTTTCAAACGTTATTATTCAAATAAAAATTATTTTGATAATTTCAAAACGTCCTCGAATACGAGGAGCATATTATAGCCATAGCGTGATCATCTGTACGGCATACTAGAATATTGTTTTATTTCATTAGGCATTAGCACATGCACATGCCATACACGATACACCCAAATACCATTTAGTTTTTGGGATATAGACATGTAGCTATTATTGTATATAATATTATATATTATAGGTACTATAAGTTACATACTTCGTATGTTGTCTTTC
>NC_042493.1:125364087-125365024 GCF_005508785.2 Acyrthosiphon pisum
CAAGACCAAGACCAAGACTTTCAAAATCTTGGTCTTGGTCTTGGTCTTGCAGACTCAGTCTTGGTCTTGGTCTTGGGTATACACCTTAATATTGGTCTTGGTCTTGGTCTTGCAGACTCGGTCTTGGTCTTGGTCTTGGTCTTGCGCAAGACTCTTGCAAGACTCTTGCTATTTTCACAAAATATATAAAAAAAAAACTAAATACCTGTTATAGCTGTGTGTAGGTTTTTTGCCATGATATCTAAGATGAAACTTAAGTCCAATATATACATAGTATATTCATAAATCAAACATTAACATAAAACAAGTCAAACAATTTAATTTTTATTATACTCGTTTAAAACTTTGCATTTTAAATTATGCTTATATTATTTTACTTGTATGAATCAATTTACCAGCATAATTAACTTTTTAAGTTCCTATTGCATTTATAATAAATATCAATGGGTTATTACTAATAACTAATTACTAGTTATTGATCAATATAATGTTTATAAAAATTAAATTGTTGTTTTTTTAATGTTCACTTTAACAAATAATAATATTAAAAAAAAACTGTATGGTTTGTTCCAAATATTAAATTGCTTAATAGTTATATTTGTTATAATAATACTATTTATTATTTATAATTAAACTTTTATTCTTCTTTTATTCACCAGTGTCCAGTACAATAGTACCAAACGTTTAAGTTTCTTTTAATATAATATATTGGCAATAAACCATTTCTGTAAATCTTATTAGGTACAATTTATTTTTAGAAAAAGTTTTTTATCATCTAAATGTCAACTAAGTTAAGTAGTAAAATTGTATTTAAAGATAACTGTAAAGTGCATACCTATACCTACATCAATAAAAAACTATTATGTACATATATATGCTATTATGTACTATTATGTACAACCCACATAGTTAAATATGTTACTAAATGAGGTACCTA
>NC_042493.1:125367089-125368996 GCF_005508785.2 Acyrthosiphon pisum
CCACTTTTCGATCTTTATTTATTTTTTCCTACTACAAAGGACTTTGACTTTGTACCTACTGAACTTTTTTTAGAGCATATTTAGCGATAGTTAAAAAGTTATATTATAGCGCGTGTTAATGGCATTTTAAGTGCTATGAAATCCCAACCATGATTATAGGTAAATAAATTATACACAAACATTACCCATATTTTAATAGTAACCTATATATGATGCGTCAAAACCGATGTACCGTTGTAGAACGGTGCAAATAGGTTCGTTAAACCAAATAGTCCAAATAATTTGAAAATTGTACAGTGTTTAGGAAACATGAAAATACGTATGTAAGTGTGAAAAGTCCAATCTATTAAATATATGTTTTTTGGATATTATATGGGTAATGGTACTACTCAAGTACTTGTTTTTAAAAAAAAAACTTGAGCATAATATATTATGATCGTTGTAAAGAAAAATAATAGCTCTAGACTAACAATGTTGGTAATTTAGAATCACCTTTTTAATAAATATAAATTATAATATGATACCTAGTTATAATATTATGAAGAAATTACAACATAATATTACGTGTACCTACAATAATACGTATAATAATGTTGATTTTATTATTAAAATTAAACGTGTGTATAAACACTTTAAACAAACATTAAATATATAATAATACATTTACTGTCATTATTGAAAACAATATACAGAAAAACAACGATCCATGAAAATACTAATCAATCAAAATTTAAAATTTATTTATTTATTTATTTATTTTCTACCTTTTTCTGTAATGGTTACATGCATATACGCTTATACGTTGTATAAGTCTATTCTAATCTAATCTAATAGTTTCATAGAGCAGGGCCAATCTCAAAAATATGGTCTCGAACCGAACTTTTAAATTGTCTTCGAAGCGAACAATTCGGTGTGATGTCGAACTCTAATCAAACATTTTAAAGACACATCAAACCAACAATTTCGTTTAATACTGAACTGAATCTAATACAGCTTTTAGAATTCATTTTCGAATCAAAATTTTTAGTTTTATTTCAAACAGGGCTTGCAATTGAAAAAAGGTGGGTAAGTGGATTTCGCTCTGCTGCTCTGCTGTAGTAGGTTACAAGTGGGTCACTGTATAATGGATGGTATTAAATTTGAATTCAATGATATAATATCATTGTATAAGAAAAATTATTCTGAGCGGAGACGGTATGTCAGTCTAGGTATAAGACATAATATTATATTATAGTCTATAGTATTTAAAAAAAATTGACCTCTAATAGGTGCCTATAATAAATTCCAAATTAATCATATCGTAATATCTATTAGGTAATTATAACGCGTTATACATCAACAACAAACCGTGATACTATCATAGATATATAATAGTATACTTAGAATTTTCAAGTATACCCAAGAATAATATTATACAATCACAACAAAATAACTAAAATAGTTATTCTAGGTTATTAATATGTAATTTCGTCCAAATTAGTACTTAAAATGACTATAAAAATAAACTGTGCATATGTATTTCTTAGAATTAAATATTTACATGGAATCTTGTTTTAGATTTTCAATCCTTAGATATAAAAGTTGAACATTTTATAAATTATTAACTACCAAATAATTATTCAATTTTAAATTTGATAAATTTTGTCAAAATTTCAATTTCAAATGCTCATAAAAAATAATTGTGCCTATGTATTTTTAATATTTTTCATCTGCTATTGTAACAATATTGTATCAGGAGCCTTGTATTAATTTTTTACACTTTTTGGCCCAATAGATAAAACTTTATTGATATTTATAGAAAAAAAACTAAAAAAATTGAAAACTGAAAATGTCCGGTAAACAGCTCAAAAAGAGTAAAAATATTTTCAAAACTGTATGGTGTATAGGAAATGCTAATATAAACATTC
>NC_042493.1:125370334-125371761 GCF_005508785.2 Acyrthosiphon pisum
TAGTCAATAGACATAATAAAAATTTAAACATATATTTTTTTTCGTAATGTTTGCCGTGTTAGAAATTTTTGAAGTTTGATGAGTTTTTTTCAAAACTAGCGTCGACTAAGGTTCGACGCCTATCAATTTACAACTAATTATGATGTTGTTAAATCGGATGTCCGCTAAGGTAAACAATTCAGAAGAAACCATAGAATTGAAATTAATTAATTTTATATAAAAATATAATAGATTATCACAGCAGTGTTCTTATTTTAGTTCTTATCTTATTCCGTTATCTTAAGCCACTATATTTGACTATTAAACTTGAGTCGTAACTCTATGGTTCGTGTTCAATTTTTTTAACAGTTTGTAACCCCTCAATTTATAAATTATTATACTTTTAATAAGGCGCATGTCTCCTGGAAAACCATTCAGAACAAACCGTTGAATAATAAAATGGGTTTTATTAAAACATAATATAGAATACAGTGAAATAAATAAAAAAAAAAAGTTTTACTGCAGTGATACAGGAGTGTTCTCAATTTAATATGGCGACAACCTAACTATTATTAGTTGGTCACTGGTACACCAGCGGTTGCCGCGCTGTCAATACCACATTCGTCTGTACCTCGTCTAATTTTGAAAAGACCGTTGTCGCCCCACTGTGCGTTCCACGAGTTGACCATCAACCAATACGGTGTGCCTTCTTCTACACCCCAACCGATCAACTTCACTGCGTGTCCTCCCAATTTCGTGGCGTTTGGGGTTCTCTGGTAAACACCTAAAAACAATCATACAATGTCAAGATTAAAGGTCCTGTCTGGCCGACATGATTATTATTATAAAAATAATAATATATCATTTGAATAAAATGGAAAAGTGATTTATTAATATTAAATAATATGGTACGGTTTATCATGACCGATCCGCTCATTTACCGGACTTGTAACTGGGGAAGTCGTCGTACACATCGAACGATGCTTCGATTGGTCCATAATTCATAACGTCCTTTTGAATGCTGCCGTAAGTCAGGTAGTAGTAGTCACGTGCTATACAATCATAATTCAATTATATAGATTAAACACATATTTAATCGTAAACATTTCGTAAACAGTTCTTACTAAATCTGTGATCGTCGTTGTAGTCTAGGTCCTGATTTCCGTAACACATTCTCGTACATCTGTGATTTTTTTCAATTGGCTTACCGGCGCACGAGCTTTTACCTTCCTCGTCTTGTGGGCAGGGTGAAACACGGTATGGCTCACATCCCTGGAATACGTATGCGGGTTAAGCAACAGTAATTTATACGCCGTGGATGATTAACGACTGCAAATCCGAAATCGGACTTATTGGTTGCATCCGGTATCACGACAACCATAATAACTATAATTTACCCAACAACCGTACATCACATTCTGGTACGTACCTATTTAATTATGGGCCGA
>NC_042493.1:125373457-125375510 GCF_005508785.2 Acyrthosiphon pisum
AATATTTGCTGTTTATGAATATAAACATTTTAATTTCTAAATATATTATATGAGCATAACCTAATTAATTTTTATTTAAAAACATAATACAGTATCTATAATAATGTATATAATATGCCGTTTAACATTTTATACCATTATAACGCAAATATTTTATAATATTAATATGTATGTTCTTGAGAAAGTTACACTATAAGCATGCAATATTTTGCATTTTTATTATTAAAATAAAAGCCTGGACAAGTAAATGATAATTTTTAAATGAGTTTAGTGATGAGCAAAATTGGTCTTGGTCTTGCGGTCTCGCAAGACTCTTGCTGCAAGACCAAGACCAAGACCAAGACCAAGATGGTACTGGTCTAGCAAGACCAAGACCAAGATTAGGCTTGCAAGAACAAGACCAAACCAATACCGAAGCTGCAAGACCAAGACCAAAACAAGATCATCACTACAAGACTCTTGCAGTCTTGCAAATTTTTTTTTTCCCCGAAAACACATTCTAGATTCCATTAACTAATAATTTATAACAAAAATAGGTTATAAGAATTTATTTGTATTGTAATGACATTTTATCAGTATTCGAGGAAAAGGCGATTATTGAAAAAAAGATTAAAAATATAATGAGGATTAATATTACAAAATAACATGGGTAGTTTTCATACTAATTAACAATTACTGGAAAATTATTTTATTTTCCCAAAATCGATAAAGACGTCGAAAGTTGTCAAAATAGAATGATGTATGTCCATAATACACCCCTACTTTGAATCGAATATACTAATAATTGCTGAAAGTCATTACGGACTATGGTAGGTATCATTATATATTACTCGAAATCGGCTCCACGTGGAGGCCTCTAGGTACCTCATTTAGTAACATATTTTAACTATTGTGGGTTGTACATAATAGTACATAATAGCATATATATGTACATAATAGTTTTTTTTATTGATGTAGGTATAGGTATGCACTTTACAGTTATCTTAAATACAATTTTACTACTTAACTTAGTTGACATTTAGATGATAAAAAACTTTTTCTAAAAATAAATTGTACCTAATAAGATTTACAGAAATGGTTTATTGCCAATATATTATATTAAAAGAAACTTAAACGTTTGGTACTATTGTACTGGACACTGGTGAATAAAAGAAGAATAAAAGTTTAATTATAAATAATAAATAGTATTATTATAACAAATATAACTATTAAGCAATTTAATATTTGGAACAAACCATACAGTTTTTTTTTAATATTATTATTTGTTAAAGTGAACATTAAAAAAACAACAATTTAATTTTTATAAACATTATATTGATCAATAACTAGTAATTAGTTATTAGTAATAACCCATTGATATTTATTATAAATGCAATAGGAACTTAAAAAGTTAATTATGCTGGTAAATTGATTCATACAAGTAAAATAATATAAGCATAATTTAAAATGCAAAGTTTTAAACGAGTATAATAAAAATTAAATTGTTTGACTTGTTTTATGTTAATGTTTGATTTATGAATATACTATGTATATATTGGACTTAAGTTTCATCTTAGATATCATGGCAAAAAACCTACACACAGCTATAACAGGTATTTAGTTTTTTTTTTATATATTTTGTGAAAATAGCAAGAGTCTTGCAAGAGTCTTGCGCAAGACCAAGACCAAGACCAAGACCGAGTCTGCAAGACCAAGACCAAGACCAATATTAAGGTGTATACCCAAGACCAAGACCAAGACTGAGTCTGCAAGACCAAGACCAAGACCAAGATTTTGAAAGTCTTGGTCTTGGTCTTGTTTTGCTCATCACTATTTGATTCTATCCATTGTTTGAAACGTTACATCTCTAATCTATCTAGAAGACCTTCTCCGCAGAAAATGTGTGATAATATAGGGGAATGTCACTTTGTAATATCATTATATCCAAGTAGGGAATACCTTAAGGTTGCAACCTAAGACCAGATATTTGTTACTGCTGATATCTATATTCCCAACAACCAATATCCCTATTTTACCTTTGCCAATGACACGCAGCTATATATTATATTGGCAA
>NC_042493.1:125375560-125384518 GCF_005508785.2 Acyrthosiphon pisum
AAAAAGTTAATTATGCTGGTAAATTGATCATACAAGTAAAATAATATAAGCATAATTAAAATGCAAAGTTTAAACGAGTATAATAAAAATTAAATTGTTTGACTTGTTTTATGTTAATGTTTGATTTATGAATATACTATGTATATATTGGACTTAAGTTTCATCTTAGATATCATGGCAAAAAACCTACACACAGCTATAACAGGTATTTAGTTTTTTTTTTATATATTTTGTGAAAATAGCAAGAGTCTTGCAAGAGTCTTGCGCAAGACCAAGACCAAGACCAAGACCGAGTCTGCAAGACCAAGACCAAGACCAATATTAAGGTGTATACCCAAGACCAAGACCAAGACTGAGTCTGCAAGACCAAGACCAAGACCAAGATTTTGAAAGTCTTGGTCTTGGTCTTGTTTTGCTCATCACTAAATGAGTTAGTTAGGTTGATGGTAAATATTTCAATAAGTTTAAAGTAACTAGTTATTCTAATTTTTTTTAACAAAGTTAAAAGACATATGGAAACGTACAACCCGCTTATTAAGTTAAGTTAAGTTATTTTTTTAAAATAATTTATAAATAAAGTCGCTGATATAATTTAAAATAATATAAAATAAATATTCATGCAATATACGTCATCAATAATGATAGTATATTTTTATTTATTAATTATTTATAAATTGACATTGACGTAACTTGGATTTGATTAAAAGTAAGTCGTTATTCATTTAGTTTATATCAATAAAAAGCAGTTAAGTTAAAAATTTATGAATTCGTTTTAATTCGATTATGCCCAAGCTTACACATTAATATCTTTCTTTCAACAATAAGTGACACAAAATCAACCGAAATTCTATATTGACAATAATATTGATGTCATTTCCAATTGAGGCATGACATGTTTTCCTAGAAATTGTTTTTTTTATAAAATACGTATAAAATAATATACTTTTACACTAATAAGTTATAATTATATTTTTATCAAATTCGACGAATTCACGTTCGAGTTATTCAACTATTCAAGTGTATATGACTTTTTTTTCAGTGTCGTCTTTAACGTGATTCAGTGGTTAATTTCGGGAAAACTAGACTTAATCACCACTCGAATCAACGAAGTACACTTACTGTTCTAAAATACTTAAATACCGTTCTCGGCCTATTTTTATAGAATTTTTTTTATTTAGGTATTTAATAGAATATTAATTATAATTCATACATCAAGGCATAAAAATCGAACTTAAACATTAAAATGTATTATAATATATTTTGCGTACATGTATACAGAAGAATGAGGGGGGAGGACATCCTACGATAAAACCCAGTCATAGGTAGATAGCATTTGAAAATATTTTTATGCAAACGTATTATTATAATAATACTAGCTATTTTTTTTATCGAATGCGTCGTTACTATAACAAACTGTTGATAAGGATTTGATTGATTTATACATTATAATATAATGAAGGGATAAATATATTTACATATAAGTAATTTATATTACTAATTATTATTATAATAGTCCGATGGTTAGTATGATTTAGTTGCCTATATTTTTTCATTTATGAAAACATTGAATTTATATTATTATTAATATTTAACTATTATAATAGTATGTATTATATTTATATAATTTATTATTGTTATTTTTGGGGTCGATGAAACCTTACCAGTTACCATAGAATGGTGGGAATAGGTTCGTGGCATAAATACCTACAAACAAGTACATAGAAATAAACCAAATGCAATGAAAATTTTAATTTAAAATTTAAGGAATAAAATAATATAATACCTACGTAAAGTACCAAATAAAGATACACTTTCCTACCAGAAAATATTATATCCCAGTTCAAAATCGAAACAGCATTATTTCTACTATAAATCGTGTAGTACACGTACATAACAAAAAACACATATTTTATTTCTTTTAGTTTGGTCTTACAATGATCTTGTGTAGGGTGTCTTATAACATTGTATAAAAATCGCAACGCAGGGCTAAAATTAGTGGCTCTGGTTTTCGGGAAAACCGGCATAATTGCCTGCCTTAACTTTACGCTGATGACACTGTCGCTTCAGTGTGTCAACTACTGACAAAATCAAAGTAATTTGTTTGATAAAACAAACGATGATTATCTTATAAATTACCTACCTGTAATCGAGTAGGATATTAGTATTTAGTGGATGATATTTTAAAGTTACACATTAGTCGTAATAATTAAATTTAATAATTATATTAAAAGGTAACACTAATCATGACTTGTCCCCGTGGTGTCTATAGAACTGTCGTAATGTTGAGGACAGGATATTATGTTCTCGAGCAAAGGCATGAAGGGCTTAAAAACTAAATTAAATTTTAATTTTTTTATTTAAAACTAAATTAAATTAATTAAGTGGTGGACAAGGGGGGTACGGTCCCGGGACCTATTGATTTAAGGGGACCATCTTTATTCCCAAAATATATTTTTTAACATGTCTAATACAGTTTAAAAGAAAAAAAAATTATTTAATTTAGATAGGTATGGTGGGTAAATTATTATTAAAATTATAAAATAAAATTTTTCTCAATTTAATATCACGAAAAATTACTATAAATAATGAACTATGTTTGCCAACAATTTTGTTTGTTTTTTTTTTTTGAGAATTTTAGATTACCGATTTAACTATTTAACTATAAAAAAGGTAGTTAGCAGAAAAAATTATTTAGCTCTTGTAAATTATATATTTCAGTTAAAAGTATTAATGTTTACTATACTAAACTTCAGAGGAACATATTTAATAACCTAGTGAACCAAAAGGTATCATTTGACTGTTAAAATGTTTAGAAAAAAAGATTTACCAGAATCCATAAAAAATATAGTGGTTACCATTTGAAAAAATATAGTCGATTTTATTATTGGGACAACTACGGGTTTAAAAATGTTATGAAAAAATTGCCTGTTAAAAATAAAGAAACACATCTCTCCATATCATCGGTCCATAATTGTAAAAAAAAAAAACCGTGTACAATGGCATATTATGTAAAAAAATTATACAATAATATAAAGTCGTCAGTATGTAATGATACAATATTATTTTGAAGTTAACGTTGAATGGGTGCCCCACCATAAGTGCATGGTGTCCCGGGGCCCAATTTATCATCAATCTAGGCTTGTAAATGACACTCTAGCATCGATTATAATACAACCCATATGTATATATATTACTAAACTAAACCAAAATATTATACTACACAGAGGTACATTATTAAATATTATTAGTATTATTATATAGTTACCGTCCAAGTAGTCGCTACGTCGTTGATCATTTCGATGTAACTTTCCTCCAAGAAATACGCTTGTTCGGTCTGATACACACTGAACAATACGACGGACAACAAAATGACGAGACGAGCCATTTTTACGGTTTTGCTGGAAAATAATCGTAAAAGAAACGAATCAACTAAAATGCATCCGTTGCGACAGTTACAACAGCAACCAGTGATTTTAACGTGTCCAGTGGTCGACTATTTATACGGTAAGCGATTATCGTATCAAGTATGTACCTACTTACATCGTTGATATTCAAATTTTAGGAATTGTTTGCTTTTGCAAGCTCTTATACATTATCGAGTGTCCGTAGGTATGATAAAATATATCAAAAACTGTTATCAAATAATTGTCGAACATTTAATTTAAAACAATAATAAAATAAATAATATTACATAAGTAAATAACTATTACACTTATTAAAGTTATGCATAAAACCATATCTTTTCATACCTATTTTAATTTCGTGTCGTTTTAACACTTCAAATTTAGTCTTGATTGTATTTGCACTAATTTATCAAAAAATATTATCATACTATTTTATTCAGAAATGATCGCAATAATGTTATGAAATATTTCGATTGACATATTATTATATAGTCCAAGTACAGTCATTGATTTTTTTTAAATATCGAGTTTCGATAATATTTTAATTACGAAAATTAAATAATTTGTACGATATTAAAGTGCGAGCGATAACCACATAAAAGTGGTACCTACCACCAATTTCTAGGTATAGATATTTCTATACAAAATAAAATAAAATATAATAATATAAGTAAAAAAAAAACTAAAGAAAAATATCAAAATACTTAATCAAGACGTTTTCTAATTTATCAATTAACGTGTAAATAGTTACCTTCTAGATATATTTTCAAAAAAAATAAAAATAAAAATCCATAACACAAGTTGACTTAAAATTGCTTTTATTAAAAACGTATTAAGTAAGTACATTGGTTTTCGTGTACATGCGTAAATTATAGATATCCTTTTAAATTGTACTATTTATGAAATAAATACACAACGTAAAGTATTTTCGATATAATATTATACAATTTACTTTTAAACATCAAATAATTTATACAAACAACATTTGAAAATTACATTACCTATTGTGGGTACATAAAATATAATAATAGTATAATATAAATTGCAAATATTCACGAATAATATATGTAAATTTTTACAAAATAACTTAAATCTATAGTCTTCATTAAAATATCTGATTTCATCCAAATATGAAATTAAAATGTCAATAAAACAAAACTGTAAATATGTTTTTAGATTTTTTTTTTTTTTGTTACAATACACTAGGTACTTATGAGAAAACACGTATTCAATTTTAAATCCTTAGCTATGAGAGTTGAACATTTTGTAAATTTTAACTTCAAAATTATCTGTAATTTTATTGCTTTTATTGCTTTTCAACTTTAAATGCCTATAAAATAAAAAAATCGTGCCTACCTAGATACCTCCTACCTATAATATTTCTTAATTTCTATGATAATAATTTAGGTATGAAAGTACACTGCAAACTTGGTCAAATTTCAATTGTATTTTAATGACCAGAAATACACGTAACATAATATAATTATATAAGTAAAAGAAGCAAGCATCGACATTTCCAATAAAAATGTAACATAATATTATAATTATTAGGGATCGGAAGTTGTAGGAATTGCATATTTTTCTGTACGTTCACAATTTATAGCAGACCTAGCTAGAAATTTGAAGTAGGTATACAATTGCGAGTTGAAAAATTAAAAATTGAAAATGCATATTTTGCATATTTTAACAATTTTAGCTAAAAAAAGTACATATTTCATTGATTTTATATGCATATTATGCATATTTTATATTTTTCTAAAAAAATTGATTTTTTTCTTTCTTAACCTGTATATTTCAATTAATATTGAATATAAAACTTAAAATTATCAATGAAGGTATTTATTGTCAATGCCATAGTCAATTACGAAGTTAATTACAGTGATATTGTGACACGCATTTAGTCTATCATGCTAGTATGCCGAAATACTTATTTGTAGGGCTCGGAAGTTGTAGGAATTGCATATTGTTCTGTATGATCTCAATTTAAAGCAGACATACCTAATTAGATAGAAATAGAAATTTGAAGTAGGTATACAATTGCGAGTTAAAAAATTGAAAATTGAAAATGCATATTTCACCAATTTTAGCTAAAAAAGTGCATATTTCATTGATTTTATGCGCATATTTTTCGCATATTTAACATTTTTAATGCATATTTTGCAATTTTTTTCGTGCATATTTGCGTACATAATTTACATTTTTTAGCTCCTACAACTTCCGAGCCCTAATAATTATATACACGTCAGTAAAAATATATAATAAACATAATTAAATATTTCTAGACTATTCAGGTAATGTGATTTAGATGATTTTAGTAAAAATGTTTAATTCAAACGCTAATTTAAAATAAATGAGACTTTGTACCTATTTTCGATGATCGCTTTAAGTCCAAACAAGTGATGGGTTGTGTATTAAATTATCAAATTTTATTTATTGATGAACGAATGTTGTACCAAACATAATATCATTATGAATAAAATTAACCAAAAGATCTTTTGAAGAAGTACCTATATTAAATTTCCGTATAAAAATTAAAAAGATCAAAATAGGCCAATATATTTTGAATATTTCCACATGTATTTAAAATGCAAAATATTTATTGAAAATCTAAAATTTTAAGGAAAAAAAAAACATGGGTAAGTATATTTAGATATTAAAATTAAAAAGCAGATAAGTGGATTTCGCTCTGCTGTACAGTAGGTTACAAGTGGTCATTGTAATTGTGTGATTGATGGTGTTCAATTTGAATTCAAAAATATGATATCATTCTCTAAGAAAAACGATTTTGAGCGAAAGCGGTCAGTCAGCCTATATATGATAACTAAGTATATTTGATGACATTATTTTGTAATTTATATTATACAACCTATACTCGTATTTACATGGAACCTTGTTTTAAATTCTCAATCCTTAGATATGATAAGTTTAACATTTTATACATTTTTAACTATAATATAATTATTACATTTTTAATTTGATACGTCATGTTGTCAAAATTCAAACTTTAAATCTTTATAAAAAAAAATTGTGCCTTTGTCTTTTTAATAGTATAAATTGAATGTTTTCTAAAATAGCAATTGTATTATTATGAATTTAAAAATGTTTTCTTAAATTATCAAGCCGTTTTTAAATTCGTGATAATATCCAATAGTTGTAGGTATAACTTATGTTCAAATTCTGATACTTAAAATAAATTACAATATTCTATAAATTTACTGTATTTACACCAATATTAATAGTCCAACATAATTATTCCAAATAACAGCTCCTAAACAAAACAAAATCCAACTTTCGATAGTTTTCTCAACATTTTTGAAAAATTACAAACCTGTAGTGGTTTTTAATCTAATCAGTAATCAGTACATATATTTCACTTGAGGAAATTATATAAAAACGGGAATTTTTACGCAAAATTGATTTTTGACAAAATTGATAGTTAATGTCGTTAAAAAATTTGTTCATTTTAGGCTAGGTATTAATGGAAATTTCAATTTTCAATTATGTGAAATTGTTTTTTATAAATGTCAATAACATTTATCTGGTTAAAAAGCTTGAAAATGTAATACAAGGTTCCTCAAACGTTGTTACACAGCAATTTAACAATATTTAAAAGACATATGCACAACTTTTTTAATAAGCATTTAAAGTTAAAATTTTGGAAAAATTTATCAAATTTTCAAATTATTTTGTAGTTAAAAATTTTTAAATTGTTCAATTTTTATAGACCTAGAATTTAGTAATGGATCGAACCAAACTGTTGCATATAATATACATGACTTAAAAAAAATTATAAAATATTAAAATAACAGATCATGATTACATACGAAGCAAACGTCAATAAATAACCGAGTCAACAAAATTGTAACAACTACATAAGGTGACGTCCACAACGGCTGTTCGGTCATTCGCAAGCTGTCGTACCAGTCTTTTTGCTTTTTTAATTGTTTTTTTTTTTTTTTTTTTGGAATATCTTTTTTATTATTAACCAAGACGTGTTACTTGTTTTTCTTTACTCGTGTTTTAAAGGATTCCATCTCACGTGTGCGTTCAGAGACGTTTGTGCCGGACGTTCGAACCTAAAAGAACCGGAACCGGAAGTGAACCCTTTATTTTAATAAATAAAGTACCGGAACCGACCAGAAACTTTTAAATGAAATAGGTTCTTTTAGGTTCAATAGTAAAATTATTTATTTGTTTTACTGTTTTGTGTATAATCCATGTATGATCAAATTGCAACAACTACATAAGGCAATGTCCACAACGGCTGTTCAATCATTCGCAAGATGTCGTACCAGTCTTTTTACTTTTAGATTCTGAGTGGAACAATGAATGTATTGAATTTACATTGATGTGTTTTTTTTTTTTTGTGTCTGGGTACACGATAAGTAGTTGAAATAATGCTTCGATTTTCAACTTCAGTATCTTGTTTGATTGGAAAGTGAATATTATTTGTGCATTGGGAAGATTGAAATTCAAAATTCCTAGTAATTTTCAAAAGCGCCGTGAAAAACAAAAGAAAAATTAAAGAAAAATGGGAATTTTTACACAAAATTTGTTTTCGAGAAAATTGATTTTGGTTTTTGGTAAAACTCTAAAACAAATGAACGTAGATACATGAAATTTTCACTGGTTGTTCATATTTTCAATTTATATACATGATAAAATTTTCAAAATATTTTGATTTGTTTTAAACTATTTAGGACATTTTCAGTTTCCAATTTTTTTAGTTTTTTTTTTCTATGAATGTCAATAAAACTTTATTTGTCGAGTAAAAATACATGATAATTTAATACAATGCTACTACTATATTTTTACAATGATATTTGAAAAATAATAAAAATCCTTAGTCACAGATTTTTTTATAAGCATTTAAAGTTCAAAAATTGGCAAAATATGTAAAAATCACGAAAATTAGTAAATTATTTTGAGTTAGAAATTCATAAATTTTTTTCTTTTTAAATCTATGATTTGAAAATGTAATAGAAGATCATTCATAAGTTTGTCCATTTTTATCAAAAAAAAAAAAAAAATATCTTCAAGCAAATCAAATTAAATTTTTAACCTAAACTTTGAGTTTTCAAATTTTTACAAGATTGGATTATATTCACTCCATTTGTCACGTAGTGAATTTTGTTAATTCGTTGTAATTCAAAAACGAATAACAGAAGTGACATGAAAATTTCACTGATTTTTCATATTTTCATTTTCTATACACCATAACATTTTGAAAATATTTTGAGCTGTTTACGGACATTCTCAGTTTTCAATTTTTTTAGTTTTTTTTTCTATAAATATCAATAAAATTTTGTTTGTTGGGTAAAAAAACATGAAAATTGAATGCAAGGCTCCTGATATATTGTTACAATATCAGTTGAAAAATATTAAAAATACATACGCATAGTTTATTTTTATACTCATTTTAAGTTCAAATTTGAACGAAATTACATATTAAAAAACCTAGAATAACTATTTTATTTATTTTGTTGTGATTGTATAATATTATTCGTGGGTACTTGAAACTTCTATACTATTACAATATTATATATATATGATA
>NC_042493.1:125384618-125400191 GCF_005508785.2 Acyrthosiphon pisum
GTAACATAAAAAAAATGTTCAATAGAAAATTGATAGGAGCACGTGCCCCTGTAACCTTCCCCTGAATCCGCACTGCTTACGGTTACCAAACAAAATTAACGAAAATTACTCTAATAATAACGTTTGGAAATTATCCGAATAATTTTTTATTCGATTAATAATGTTTGAAAATTATCCGAAATAATTTTTTATTCGAATAATGATGTTTTAAAATTATCCGAATAATTTTTTATTCGAATAATAACGTTTAGAAATTATCCGAATAATTTTTTATTCGAATAATAACGTTTGAAAATTATTCGAATAATTTTTTATTCGAATAATAACGCTTGAAAATTATTCGAATACATTTTTATTCGAATAATCGTGAAGAAATCATTCGAATAATAATTTATTCGAATAAAATATCATCTAAATAATAATCTAAATAAAATTTCATTCGAATAACGCCCTACTCTGGGTATATTATATGTAAATATTTAATACAGTTATTTCTACTCAACGATTCTTAAGAATTAAATTAAATTTTTAATTTCCAATTTTAGTAAATTTGTATGCAAAATACATCATCAATAATAATCGTCTTATATTTATTTATTATTATTTTATTATTTATAAATTAACGTAACTTGAATTTGATAAAAATTTACTCATTATTTATTAAGTTTATATCAATACAAATCAGTTAAGTTAAAAAGTTAGAAATAACTTAACTTTAACTTTTTAATTCGTTTATGCCCAAGCTTACATAATTATATCTTTGTTCCAAGAACAAGTGACACAAAATTAACCGAAATTCTATATTGACAATAACATTGATGTCATTTCCAATTGAGGCAGACATGTTTTCCTAGAAATTGTTTTTTTATACAATTCGTATAAATAATATACTTTTACACTTATAAGTTATAATTATATTTTTATCAAATTCGCGTTCGAGTTATTCAACTATTCAAGTGTATTTTAAAATTTTTTTTCAGAGTCGTCTTTATCATGATTAAGTGGTTTAATTTCGGGAAAACAACACATAATAACCACTCGAATCAACGAAGTACACCCACTGTTCTAAAATACTTAAATACCTTTCTCGGCCTATTTTTATAGAATTATTTTTTATTTAGGTATTTAATAGAATATTTATAATTCATACATCAAGGCATAAAAATCGAACTTAAACATTAAAATGTATTATATATTGTGTGTACATTTATACAGAAGAATGATTGATATGAGGGGGAGGACATCCTATGATAGAACCCAATCGTAGATAGCACTTGAACATATTTTTATGCAATCATAATATTATAATTATGACATATGTGTACAATGACATATTATGTAAAAAATTATACAATAATATAAAGTCGTCAGTATGGAATTATACAATTATTTTGAAGTTAACGTTGAAAGTGGGCCCACTATAAGTGTATGGTGTCCCGGAGCCCATTTGATCTTCAATCCGGGCTTCCAAATGACACTCTTGCATCGATTATAATATTACCTATACCTATATAATATATTACTAAACTAAACCAAAGTATTATACTACACAGAGGTACATTATTAAATATTATTGTTATTATTATATAGTTACCGTCCAGGTAGTCGCTACGTCGTTGATCATTTCGATGTAACTTTTCTCCAAGAAATACGCTTGTTCGGTCTGATACACACTGAACAATACGACGGACAACAAAATGACGAGACGAGCCATTTTTACGGTTTTGCTGGAAAATAATCGTAAAAGAAACGAATCAACTAAAATGCATCCGTTGCGGCAGTTACAACAGCAACCAGTGATTTTAACGTGTCCAGTGGTCGACTATTTATACCGTAAGCGATTATCGTGTCAAGTAGGTACCTACTTACATCGTCGATATTCAAATTTTAGGAATTGTTTGCTTTTCCTAGCTCTTATACATTATCGAGTGTCCGTAGGTATGATAAAATATACCAAAAACTGTTATCAAATAATTGTCGAACATTTAATTTAAAACAATAATAAAATAAATAATATTACATTAGTAAATAACTATTACACTTATTATAGTTATGCATAAAACCATATCTTTTCATATCTTTTTAAATTTTGTGTCGTTTTAACACTTCAAATTTAGTCTTGATTGTATTTGCACTAATTTATCAAAAAATATTATCATACTATTTTATTCAGAAATGATCGCAATAATGTTATGAAATATTTCGATTGACATATTATTATATAGTCCAAGTACAGTCATTGTTTTTTTTTAAATGTCGAGTTTCGATAATATTTTAATTACGAAAATTAAATAATTTGTACCATATTAAAGTGCGAGCGATAACCACATAAAGGTGGTTCTTACCACCAATTTCTAGGTATAGATATTTCTATAAAAAATAAAATCAAATATAATAATATAAGTAAAAAAAAAACTAAAGAAAAATATCAAAATACTTAATCAAGACGTTTTGTAATTAATCAATTAACGTGTAAATAGTTACCTTCTAGATATATTTTCAAAAAAAATAAAAATAAAAATCCATAACACAAATTGACTTAAAATTGCTATTTTTAAAAACGTATTAAGTAAGTACATTGGTTTTCGTGTACATGCGTATATTATAGATATCCTTTTAAATTGTACTATTTATGAAATAAATACAGAACATAAATTATTTTCGATATAATATTATACAATTTACTTTTAAACATCAAATAATTTATACAAACAACATTTGAAAATGACATTACCTATACTATATTATATATTATTATATAGCATATTATATCAGCGTGATTGTAATTATTAACATGCGAATCGTATTTTGCTAATGCCGAATTAATTAAAAATAATAATTAGCTCTAACTTGAACAATTTTCATTAAATTTTAATATTTTTTTTTTAAACTGTTTTAAAAAATACAATCAACAAAATGGCTCTCTTGGAAGTTTAAAAAACTTATTTGTCTAAAAAAATTGTTTAATAATTTTTGAATTTTTGAAAAAAAAAAAATCGAATACTATGCTATTCAATCTGAATTACCATACTGACTGTAAAGAAAACTGTATTTAAATATATTGATTTTCCACGGAGATACTAATAGGGTGATACGGGACTTCTGTCTTCTGGGACATGCTGCATAATAATATAAATTGCAAATACTCACGAATAATATTTGTAAATTACAACAAAATAACCTAAATCTATATTCTTCATTAAAATATCTCATTTCGTCCAAATCTGAAATTAAAATGTCAATAAAAATAAACTGTAAATATGTTTTAAGATTTTTTTTTTTTTATTACAGTACGCTAGGTACTTATGAGAAACCATGTATTTTCAATCCTTAGCTATGAGAGTAGAACATTTTGTAAATTTTTAACAACAAAATTATCTGTAATTTTATTGCTTTTGACAAAATTTGTCAAAATTTAATTTTAAATGCGTATAAAAAAAAAATCATGCCCATATACATCCTATCTTTAATATTTCTTAATTTCTATAATAATAATTCAGGTATGAAAGTACAATTGGTCAAATTTTAATTTTATTTCAATGACCAGAAATACATGTAACATAATACAATTATATAAGTAGGTACAAGAAGCAAGCATCAACATTTTCCATAAATATGTAACATAATATTATAATAATTATATACACGTCTATAAAAATATATAATAAAAATAATTAAATAATGCAGACTATTCAGGTAATGTGATTTAGATGATTTTTAGTAAAAATGTTCAATTCAAACGCTAATTTAAATGACACTTTGTGCCTATTTTCGATGATCGCTGTAATTCAAAATAAGGGATAAACTGTGTATTAAATTTTCGAATTTTATTTATTGATCAACGAAAGTTGTACCAAACATAATATCATTATGAATAGTAATAACCAAAAGAAGTAGTAAACTAAATTTCAGCATAAAAAGATCAAAATAAGCCAATATATTTTGAAAATTTCAACATGTATTTAAAATGCAAAACATTTATTGCAAATGTAAAATTTTAACGGAAAAAACATGGGTACATAAGCTTTAGATATTAAAATTAAAAAGCAGATAAGTGTATGTCGCTCTGCTGTACAGTAGGTTACAAGTGTTCACTGTAATAGTGTAATAGATGGTATTAAATTTGAATTCAATGATATGATATCATTCTATAAAAAAAACGATTTTGAGCAAAGACGGCCAGTCAGCATATAACCTTATAACCAAGTATAATACTTGATCATATTATTGTGTAATTTATATTATACAACCTTGGAACCTTGTTTTAAATTCTCAACCCTTAGATACAAAAGTTCAACATTTTATACATTTTTAACTTTAATATAATTATTACATTTTTCCTTTGATCGTTAAAAGTCGATCGAAAGTCCCGATCTCCGTAACACATTCTCGCACATCTGTAATTTTTTTTCAATTGGTTTAACGGCGCAAGTGTTATTACCTTTATCCTCTCGTGGGCAGGGTGGAACACGGTATGACGCTACAAGTCCTCTGTTTACTTGCAAACATGTGTCTACTCTATTAGCTCACTATGATTAATAACATTAACATGTGTGATACGACATTTTAGTATTTATAGTAATATAGAGGGGCTTATAGGTGTTTAGATACTCGTACATAATATCATTCGCCATCAATACCACCGGGTATTCGGTATCATTTTTCCAAATGTTCTATATCATTTAATGATAAACTCGTAAATCATTGACGACTAACCTCTGCGATATTGTGCAGAGAATATACCTAGTATTTCTCAGAACCGATTTCTACGACTATATAGGTAATATAATATTAACACCTCTCCAGATTTATAATTTCCTTCTGTCACCAAACCGTGTATACTGAAATATTTCCAGGCTTTGATCGGTTCGCCTCCATGATATCCAAATCCGCACGTGTGACAGCAAAACGTTATCTCTTCGGTGGACAACAGTTCGTTGAAATCTCCGTTGGTGGCCACTCACAAACGATCGGCGAACGCTGAGCTGGTTCCGAACGCCTACAACTAGAAAATAAAATCGTTAAATCTATTTTACGATTTCGATCCGTCGACGGAAGCTCTCCGGTAAACGTGCCCAGCAGGAACCGCAGTGTCCTTAGTCGCGAACCTATCCGATCGTTTTGCAATGTTTCCACTTCTTCCTGGCGTCGAATTTCCTCGATATACAGCCGAAGTTTGTCGTAAGCGACGTGGTCCGTTTTGAACTCATAGGAAGTAGGAACTCGCTTTCTTGGCAGACTCCACCCCCGTAGATCACAACGTCTTAATGAAATGATCCTCTGGTGTGCTCGGGTTGAAGTTAACCCTGACCTAGTAAACGGGAATAAAACGAAAGTCGATTAGAAATTAGAATTTATCATAATATTTTATTTATGTTATATACATTTTTTTCTAATAATCATATTTGATTTCATCGAAACTCAGTCTTTTATAAAATGATAATGTTCGATAGTGCGGTATATAATCGTACACAATTTAATATTATAATAAAATATACATTTCATAAATACTTCAATTGATATTGAGCCCTCCCCCACCATTTATAACATAATAATAGGCATTCTGAACTTCACTGGCTATTATATGTATTCAGAATGTGAGTATTATTATACATGCTCTATATAATTTATTATTAAAGAGTTAAAGAAGTAATCTTTTTGTAGAATTTTTAGATTCTGAGTGGAGCGACGATGTATTGATTTTATAATGATTTGTGTTTTTTTTTTTTTTTTGTGTCTGTCATCGCCTTTTATGACAATAAATGTGCTTTGATTTTAAACAGTAGCTTTTTTACGCAAAATCAATATTCGACAAAATCGATTTTTGGTTTCTGGTGTAACTCTAAAACAAATAACCGTAGATACATGAAATGTTGACTGAATGTTTATAATAACATTTTCTATAGGTATACCATAACATTTTCAAAACATTTTAATTTGTTTTGAACTGGTTAGGGACATTTTCAGTTTCCAATTTTATTAGTTTTTTATTCTATAAATATCAATAAAATTTTATTTTTAAGAGCATTTGCAGTTCATATATTCATATTTTTACTAGATTGTATATTCTTTTAATTTCTCATGTAGCGATTTTATTAACTGTAGGTATATGAAAATTTTAATGAATGTTTATATTATCATTTTCTATACACCATAAAATGTTGAAAATATTTCGACTCTTTTTTTTTTTCTGTTTACGTACATTATCAGTTTTCAATTTTTTTAGTTTTTTTTTTCTAAAATATTAATAAAATTTTAATTGTTGGGTATACAATTGTGGTAATTGAAAACAAGGCTCCTGATATATTGTTACAACAGCAGTAAAAAAATATCAAAAATACATAGGCACAGTTTTTTTTTAGAAGCATTTAAAGTTTGAATTTAGACAGAATTTATTAAATTTAAAATTCAATAATTATTTTGCAGTTAAAAATTTATAAAATGTTCAACTTTTATATCTAATGAAATTTTAAAGTAAGGTTCCACGTAGATATGTTGTATATAAATTACTTAATTGTCAATAATATTATCAAATATATTTAGTAATATACTTAGTAAAAAATATTCTATAATTATATTTCAATATATTTCTTTTACTTATATAGGTATTTGTATTCTTATAAAATTCGATGAATTCACCTACGAGTTTTCCAAGTACCTAAAGTTTTTTTTAGGTTGAGTGTCCTCTTTTAAATTATTAACTTGTTCAACTTCGGGAAGACTAGACATAATAATAACTACTTGAATCGACGAAACACACCCAGTATCATAAAATATTTATATACATCTTTCTCTGAGCATTTTTTTAGAATTGTTTTATTTATTTAAAATAAAATATACAAGTTATGCATCAATGAATATAGTTCAAATTTCTACATTAATATTTCAACGTTTTTATACGTATAAAAGGGTGAGAAATTATTTTTATAAATAATTATTTAAATTATTTTATATTAAATTATTTGATGAACCTATTAGTTTTGGGCACTGTGGGTTAAATATTGAATATATTAAAAATCAAAAAAACATCTTAGCGAGTAGGTACCTAAATAGTCATTAACTTGAGATAGATGCTTCAAATATTACAGTTGCCTATTTCCAGTATGGTAACTCCTATCAAAGAATTAATATTATTATCTAAATGCGATTTGACATGAATAAGATCAATAAGATGAATATTATTTATTAATTAATTATAGTTATTTTAATTAATCATTAATTATTACTAAAATGTAATATTAGACAAAATTATAGGTTAAGTACCCCTATATTACTTTATTTATCATCACGCACACAACTATTATGGCACTTTGAGTAACTAAGTCGACCAGAATGCTGGCATATGCACAGATAGGTTTTACATAATATAGTATAGTAGTAATGACAGACTACGCGACGTCGTGACAATAATGATCGAAAAGGAGTTTTATGATCAGATAATAAAATATTATCTAGGTTAAAGTGCTCGCGCAAATCCGAAATATTATACTATGTGATCACTTTATCGTGGAGATAACAAATCAGTTCGTATTATCGGCAGCCGTCGTCGTCGCAAACTAATAAAATATGTCAGAATATCTTTCTACCTGGTGATATGGTTACGTATAAATACCATTCGATATAAATGTGCTGCAGTAGGTATTTAATTGGGCCAGACACTTTTCGACCAAAAACGTACCCTTCCCTTTTCGGCCGATTCACTTTTCGATCAAATTTTGAAAAAGGTCGATTCCCTTTTCGACCAAAAACGTGCCCTTCCCTTTTCGGCCGATTCACTTTTCAACCAAAAAATTATTATTAAATAATAACTATAAGCCTTTATGTAGAAAAAATTATTATTGTTAGTTATTTTTAAATATAGTAGTAGGCTACAAATAAATAATGATAATAATTACATATAAGTCTTTATGTTATACATATAAAAAAATATTTAAAAATATATAAGTTGTATAAAATTCGAAAATGTATAAATGAATACGTAATAATATTTATAAAAATATTTTTTGTTGTCAGTAAAATATAGAAAACTATGATAATAATTACAATTCCTGTCATAATTCATTTTTTTTTACTCACTTTTGTTAGCACTGTTTAGGTTAGGTCGCTGGTTCACTACTTTTTAAAGTAGTTATTTGAAACCAACTTAACAAAATCATTGTGTAGTATATTAAACTTTTTTTGGTCGAAAATAAAATCGGCCGAAAAGGTAAGGGTACATTTTTGGTCGAAAAGGAAATCAACATTTTTCAAAATTTGGTCGAACAGTGAATCGGCCGAAAAGGGAAGGGTACGTTTTTGGTCGAAAACGGCTATGCCCATTTAATTATTCACTTTGTCCACGTCTTGAATCCGGGCAGGGTAAACTTTGCCCGAACAATCTCGTAGAATGCCCGGCCAGTGCATTAAAAATTTGAGTATTAAAATGATCATTCTTTCATTGCCCAAAGTGTTTGGGCATTGTGCACAGTGCCCGGCCATTGCATGACAATGCCCGATTTTCTACTTTGCCCGTAACATGTAAAAATATTATATTATAATATATACTACAGCGTTTTAATATTTTCTAACTATGGTAAAAATATTTTCAAGAAAATAATATAGTTGTCAAAAAATATATTAAACAGTTGCGTAAATAATTAGAGAATGTTTTAGTTATATTCTTTGGCCATGAAGTTTATATTTGGAGAATATTTTATAAAAAAAACATGTACAAAACATTTTCATGTAAACTTTATCAAAATATTTAGTTAACATTTTTATGCAACCATATAGTACAATATTATGTTATTGTGAGAAGAAAATATTTATACAATATTATCAGTCAAATATTCATTATTCAAACACTTCAAAATATTCACAAATTACTATCATTTCCCAAATGCATGCATGCTGCGAATGCAGCTGCGCGTTCAGTGTGTTATCTACGTTTTTAACGAGTTTGCTATTTTTTTTTTTTTTCTGAAAGACGTCAATGATACTGATAAAAACATAAAGTACTAACATTGCGATGATATTTAATAAAAAAAAATGTACATTTAAAAAATAAACCACTTTACTTAGGTAAATGTTTTTACATTGATATTTATATCAGATTTAACATTTTTTTATTTGAAGTATTAAAAAATTTAAATAAAAAATGTTATACTATACATGTCTGTAAATTATATTAAAAAATTAAATAAAAAAGGTTATTTAATTTTGTTCAGAATTTCCTGTTACACATTGTACCTACATGGATAGATATATTTCTATTTCAAGACGTATTTTCGAGTGTCTAGTGTGTCAACAAACATGGCAGTATGGCCCTCTCCAGCTACTACTCCAGGTCTCGAGCATATTATATTAGGTACATTATGTATAAGTTAGGAACACGTAACACGCTGTATTACTAAACTAAATTAATAAGCTCGCATACATTATTAAAAAATAATCATTATACATAGGTGCCCTCCAGGTACTCGCTACTTCGTTGATCACGATGTCTATGTAACTTTTCTCCAAGAAATACGCTCGTTCGGTCAGCGGACAACAAAACGACTAGTCGAGCCATTGTTCGCGTTTGGCTGGAGATCAATCGTAAAAGGAAAGAATAAACTAAAAAGCATCCGTTGCGACAGTTACAACGGCAACTAGTGGGTTTTACGGGTCCAATCGCCGACTATTTATACCGTGCGAATTCCGTGTCGATAGTATAGATAGGTACCCATATCGTTGATATTTAAATTATATTATTTGAATGTTCTTATCGAGTGTCTGTGTGATATGAAATGTTTTGACATATATTATAGTCTACAGTAGTAATTAAAATATTTTATTTTTAAATATTACGTTGTGATAATATTGTAACTTGTAAGTACAACTAACAACGACTAACTAATTTGTATGAAATCGAAGTGAACACCTAAAAACGGTACCTACCACGTATCTATAGTTAATCAATTAACGCGTCGTGTAGGTTACCTACCAGAAATATTTGCAAACAAATTAAAAATAAAAATCCCTAACACTAATCGGCCTAAATTTGTTGTATTAAAAGCAAAATGTACGATAATTTTCATTTGGTTTCAAAAAGAATCCGTTGTGGCAGTTACAATGGAAACCAATGAGCTTATGTATCCATTCTCCAATTATTTATACCATATACGAATATTGCAACTTGTAGGTAGTTGCCTACCTAACTATATCGTTGGTATTTAAATTACCTCAATTTTTTAATTGTTCAAGCCCTTATAAATTATCGAGTGTCCGTATTATAAAAAAAACAAGACCGTTATCAATCGCAATTGTCGAAAATTTAACTTAAAGTAATGATAAAATACACAATGTTAGGTATCTATATAACTAAAGAACTATAGTAAGCCACTTAGTTACCTTTTTTTTTTTCGTATCGTTTCAACACTTTAAATTTAGTCTTGATTGTTTTTGCACTTGTATAGGTATCAATAATTATTATGAGACTTTCAAAATTATTATCGTACCAAATTCGTACTAATGCCATGAAATATTTCGTTTAACATAGGTACTTATATAGTCCAAAGTTATTATTTATTTTTAAATATTGTGTTTCGATACTATTGTTATTACGAAAGTGACCTCATAAGTTTTGATCATACAGAGTCTTTAGAATGTAAAAAATGTATACCTATGCAAAATGTTATAAAAATGTCAGGTTAAAATTTCTACCAAGTTGTATGTATATATATATCAGTAAAAATAGAAGTATACAGCGTACATTTTTAAGCATGCTCACGCTATTTCCATGCATAGTACATTCAAATTCTAGTAAATAGGTATGGGGGCTTAGATGATTAGAAAATGTTAGTAATTATACTATTGATCTATCGATAAAAATTATTCATAAAAATTGTCCAACTTGGTCCAACAAGTATATATTACATATTATTATAGTTTATAATTTTGTAAAACCATTTTTAAGGATTATTATCCTGAATATAAATTTTTTTTTAACTCAGAAACTACTGTCATTAGAATTTTGATTAAGTTACATTGACATTTTCAAGGAAATTATCCGCTAAATAATTCTTAGTAAAAATTGGAGGTTCACGTAATCTCGTTTTAAAAATTGAAGTTTGTATTGCTACAGGACACTCCTTAAGTATGTGGTACAACAAATATCAGAAATTTTCAAATATTGTCTAAGAATCAGAATTTGAATAAATGTGAATACTATCAAAGAGAAACATGATGGAGTGAACATGATTAAAAATTGTCCGGTATAGTATTATACCGGTGGTAAAAAGATAGTTCGTTTTTTGTGGAAAATACTATTTATAACACACTCATTTCATTTACTACCGCGGCACCGTATCTTTTTAAGATTTTCCTTAAAATAATATGTTGACAGTACCGGCATTGTAGACCCTACACCCCCACACTACCGAGTGATTCTTTTATCATTGAACACTCATTATTTCAAAAAGTGTACATTTTTTTGAAAATATTTTTTTACATAGTTTCAAGTCGCTTATAAAACAACGTTTTTCTTAAAAAATTATATTTTTAAATATTTTTTTATCCTTATAAATTTTAAGTTTTTTACTTTTTTGAATGACAACACTGAGTTTTAATTTTATATTCCAAAGCAGAATATTTTTCTTAGTATTTTGATACATGAAAATTGAGTTTCATGTGAGTAGTTTATGAGTTATAAATATTCAAAGTTTTGATGAGCGGAGAACTGGACAAACATTTCACGGGGTAACCCCGTACCACTCCACTCCGCTCATCTAAACTTTGAATATTTACAATTTAAAAATATAATTTTTTAAGAAAAACTTTGTTTTATAAGCGACTTGAAACAATGTAAAAAAATGTACACTTTTTGAAATAATGAGTGTTCAATCATAAAAGAATCACCCGGTATAACTAGGTAAATTAGAGACCACTGTCTATAAAGTTTTTGTAATTATAAAAGTTAATATTTTTTATTTATTTCTAATTTTACTTAATATCTATTATTGATGATTAGAACGCGGATTTGTATGCATTTGAATATTTATTCTGGTTGATCGTATAATATACTAAGTGAGCACAAAATTTGTTTCATGACATAAACGATTTAAAAAACGAAACTCTTTAGTGCATATTTTTTTATATTTCGACGTTTATCTTCTTTAAGGGTTTATTTTACAATTTTGATTGAATATTTCGATGTTTTTTTCGGACATTTTCGAAATATGTATTATTGTAGTATAAGAAAAAAATATTATATTTGTTTAGGTAGTTTCGATTAATATCAAAATAAATGAATATGTATACTTTTAGGTATAAATGGTTTTCCCAAATATTTTTTCATATTAATTGATTCCTATTTTGTGCTTATAAATTAAAACTACCTACAAAATGATGAAAGTAAAGAAAAAAAATGAAGAAAAGTATTTATGGTAGGGTTCCATAATTTTAAATATATTGTTTTAAATAAATGTTCAATAAACACATTTTTTTTTTTGCAAATTTGCTATGCATATATTTATGCATGTTTAAGATTTTTTAGCTCATATTTGATTGGTTTTTAATGAATATATATTTTTAATAAATCAGCGCTCTATTGACGATTTATTGTAGATAATAGGCGTAATATAGGTACTTAGTAATAAGTTATAAAAATGATAATGTAGGTACATTATTATAACAGTTTTGATTCTTATTAGGTATTTAGTATTATTATTATTATTATATTATAAATACAAATAACTTTTATACCTACTCAAAAAACAGGCACGCTGAGCGACCATACCTACTGTCTGACCACGGTTAAGTTAAGCGGTTATAGTTTTATGGAAAAAAATACATGTATCAATACTCTGTGTGTCGGCTTTGGTCAAATATGTGTCCTCGTGAGATTATAACTACCTACTGCTATTGTTTTTTTAGTTATTTTTTCAATTGTTAACGTGCGTAATGCGTGATGAGTAAAGTGTCACTAATGACTATATTATATTATTATATAATATTATGTTGTTCTGCATAATTTGAATTAAAGCTTCAGTAAGTTATATACGTTATCCGTTGGAGTTGTAGCTATTTTTTAACGTTTATATTAATTGTTTTTTTATATATATATCCGCCGATGCTATCTGTTGCGACCTCTTAAAACGAACACTACTTAAGCCACTGACTGCAGTGGTTCGTATCGAACAGTGAATTTAGTGAGTTCACTATTTTCGTCGCCTGCAAAAGGGTATCTATTACAGAACACTTGAAGAGGCGTTAAAAAGAAAACTAGGCGCCTACTTTACGAATACAATAACCCGTGCACTTATATGTGTTTAATATTATGACATTTTGCTTTAGTAATAACGTTTGGCGTACAGTGTCGCATGATACAATGTTATGCTGATCGCAATCAAATCGTCGTCGTGGCTTCGTTTACTGGAAATAGGTCAAGTGAGATGCCCATCAGACTCAATTATTATAGTATAGGTACTCTCCGTTGTTATACCGCAGTTCGATGTTTCCCCATACAATATGATATTATATTTCGATTGTAATAATAATTACCGAGAGTCTGCTGTGGTGCAAACGCGGTACTAAAAGATTAATCAATCGGAAGGTTTCGAGACTGCATAATAACAATATGGTATAGCTTGCCGCCCAATTATTATACGTACGGCGAATCGAAATTATACTATGGTATTATTATTATTATTATAAAATAATAATTTATCCACGTTCCGCGGAAATAACAAATATATACATTCAACTCCAGTGGGTATATAGGTACGCCTGTTCGCTGTGGTTAATTTAAAATCAAGTAAAACCCAACTATACGACAAAGCTCCGATAAATTAATTTGAACTTCCGCTTCGGGGTAAAATTTGTTATGTACTTGAACGATTTCCGTCTGTACATTGGTTTTTGATATTCATTAAAATAAATTAGCGTGTCTAGACGGCCGCGAGAAAAATGAATGACGTCATCGAACTCTGTACTTGTACTCGTTAAAATTAATTTAAAAACTACTCGTCTTGCATACAGTGAACAAATATTTTTAAAGTCTGATTATTCGTCATATTTTAAAATATTGTGATAAATCATGCGCAGAAGATTCATATTATTATATTATATTCTGGGCGGAACGATGGGTTTATTTGTTCTACGATGATCTGAAGACACTTTTTTGTAGTAGAAAAGATTTTTTTTTTTTTATTAGACATAAAAGACCGCGGCAGCTCTGGCCATTGGCCTGACAGTAAATTACATAATTATGACATATTTACAGAACATAAGATTGTTGAGTAGACTTTTAAGTAAGCTCATAAACGTCATCGAGTGATACTTTTGATACCACATAAAAATAATACATTAGGAAAAAACCAACTAAATAGGTATGTATGGACAAATTATGAATATTAATCGGTCGGTAAATTAAATACATTTGAAATGCCTACCTATATTGTATAAATAGTTTGAAATTAGCTTAAATATATTGAAAGTTTAACTTAATATAACATTAAATGATAGTTTGAGTAAAAGTGCACTTTTTCATGAAACGTTTCAAATTTTTACAATGTTAATTAAATGCTCGGTAAAAAACATTAAAAATGTAATATAAAAACACAATTTTTTATTTTACGAGTTTTTTTTTTTTTTTGTTTTTTAATATTCAAAAGTAATTAACAATCTGTATCCATACTAGACACAATAAGAAAATATGATAAAGGTTAACATATCATGAGGTTTCATTGAAAGAAGCCACCCATTGATAGCACTATCTACTAACTTGATAATTTTTTTACGAGTTTGAAATTCAAATGTTGTTCACATATTTTAAAATGATGGCGTTTTCTAATTACAATAACGTGGAAATTTTACTTACCTAATAATTGTAATTATGTATAGGTACCTAAAATAAATTTGTATGTAAAACTTCATATTTTTTTTTTTTAAACTTAGATAATATAACGATCTACCTATTTCTCTACAGATCCCTCAATCCCTTGAAGATCGTTATAAGTAAGCTTACTACATTTCGTAGTTAAATATTCATACAATTTTTAATTTTAAAAGTACCTACTTTAAACTATAATACAACAGGTTCCTCATAAGTTGTTCTTTCAGAATCTTAAAAAAGTACTTATTATGTAGAATTGTATAAACATTTCAAGTTCAAATTTTGAGAAAATTGTAAGCTTGAACAAAAAATAACGATTTTAGTTGTTCTTTTTTTTCAATTAAAATGTTACTCCTGTGAACTTAAAATAATCCACCACAATGTATATTATTATTATCTATATAATGAACATATTGATATTTTTTTAATATTTAAATTCATTTTAAGCTACTGACACCATGAACACCTTCACAATGTTCAACGGTCTACGGAACACTGAACACCGTTATAGAATTTAGTTAATAACAGCTTGTAATATTATATTAAATAGTATATAGACTATTATACGATGTAGGTATGCAATTAATTGTTGTTTGTAAGAAATTATGTCAATCAACGGAATTAAAAAAAAAAATTTTACCAACAGCCATAAAATAAAATATCCTTAGAAATATAGGCTTACTCTGTTCAGAATAGTTTTTCATATTATAATGCAATGA
>NC_042493.1:125400699-125410101 GCF_005508785.2 Acyrthosiphon pisum
AAAAAAAGCGAAAATTTTACAAAGTATGTAAAAATATGTAAAATAAAATATGTCGTATTTTATTGCAAATCACGTGAAACGAATTTATCATTTGCAATAATTAATTTATCGTGTTTTACTAAAAATATGTATTTACATACAAATCCCAGCCCTATTTATCACTAAATTAAAATTAAACACACCCATTACAGTACATATTCAATAACGACGTGCACTCGACCACATACAATATCCACAGTGACAAACCGTCTCCGCTCAGATTGTTTTTCTTATACAATGATATTATATCATTGAATTCAAATTAAATACCATCCATTATACAGTGACCCACTTGAAACTAAGTGTACAGTAGAGCGACATCCACTTACCCACCCTTTTTAAATTATATTATTATTTGATAATTATATTATACACCGTGTTTATGTTATTTTCAGATGCAGAACTAGAATTTTTTAAGCCTAGCGAAAATGCTAAAATCACGCCCAATCATATACCAAGACTGAAAGGCCCTTCCCTACAATTGTTCTCTAATAGTAACCATGATTAAAGAAGTTAAATGTATTTGTTTATATATTTAGTAATCGTTAAGGAATATTTTAGTTGCTTACAACATAAAAAATAAAATATCATTCAATATTGTATCACTATTAGTTTTAGTAATTTAAATTCCAATTTTATTGAAATATTTATTCACATTATGCTGTGTGACCGTGTGGGATTCTATTTTATTTATTTATTTACGGAACAAATTCATTTACAATAGCAATATATATACCTAGTGTATCCGCAGTATAACAAAACATGACGAATATTTAGTTTAGTGATTACATATTATTTAAACATAGATATGGTACAAGAAGAGTTTACAATATGTTAAATATAATTAAATTTTAACTGAATTAACAGTGAACAATTAAAAACATTAAAATAAAACAAAAAATATTATTTTTAAATAATCATACATTAAATGTTGACTTAATATAATATGTCATAATATCACTTATTAATCTCATTTGTGAGCTTATGTACCTATCTAAATATAAGAAACCGTTTAATAATTAAAAGTTATAATATTATAATTTAATATAACTATCATAGACCTATAAACTAATGGACAGGGCATAGAGAGAGACATCACCAGACGGGATTGTTAGCGAAAAAAGAGAGGTTTTGGCCGTAAGAGTGTGCTAAAACATAAAGCCCAAATATATTATTTTTTTCTCTCTCATACGTTATGTTTTCCATCTGAACCATGTCGTCTAGATTAACTAATGACAGGGCGGTGTGAGAAGCACTGTCCATAGGTGAGTTACCCCAACCTAACCATTGGTTTATAGTTCAATGTTAATTATACGTTGATTGATACGCGGATACGCCATACAAGTTATAGTGAATCAATAATGACCTGTCTGGTTTCGCTTAGAATCTTAAAACTATAGTGTATACTATATATTAGGTAATTGTATGCAATTATGCATAATCTTAATGTTTTTGAAACTTTGACTGATGTGTGCAGTATGACCAAATGTCGTTCAGTGACGTGAGATCAGGCGAATCCGGAATTACTATAGGGCACAAATGACATACGACAAACGTCATCCAAAGTATAAATTACAAATGACAAAATAATTAATTTATCAATGTGGCAATTTCTACTATTATTAATGAGTATGATTTTATTTTAGCTTCTGAGCGGAGCGATCGATATATTGATTTTACAATGATGTGTGTTTTTTTTAAATTTAATTATTTTTTTTGTGTCTGTCATCACGGTTTGGGGCAGTAAAACTGTTTCGATTTGCTTCAACAGTATCTTGTTCGATGGGAAAGTGAATCTAGTTGGTGCATTCGGCAGGCCAAATTTTAAAATTCCCAATAGTTTTCAAAAGCGCTGGGAAAAATATCATAAAAATTAAGGTCAAAGAGGAATTCTTACGCAAAATCGGTTTTGACATTCACTCGATTTGTTCATGTAGCGGTTTTGGTATTTTATTGTTATTCAAAAACGAACATGAACATTTTACAGAATATTTTAATTTTAATTTTCTATACGCCATACAATTTTGAAAATAATTTAGCTCTCTTATTAATTATCTATGTGCCCATTCGACATACGTCCTATTCGCCCGAACAGACCACATTTTAGCCCGAATCTCCCAAACCGTCTACGCCCTTACTAATTATACGTCGATAGCCGTCGCGCGAGTGCGTCATGACTCAACGTAACTACGGTTACAATATTATAACATATTGTAGTCAGACTACTTGATTTAACGAATCGCATTAGTCTATGTCATCATTGTACTGTATAACTCGCATTTGTAAAATACGTATAATAATATACAAATAATGCGACCGGCGTGCGTGACACTCGAAACATATCTATTACCTATTGTTAAGTTGTTATTTTTCGTAAACGCCCATTGAAAACAATTCTCCGAAACTATTATTATTGTATTATCATTTGACATTTCAAATCAAAACACTTGACGAAGAAGAAAGTCGTCAAGATTAGTAGAAAATATAATGATATAAATTATAATATCTTATCGCCTCGATTCATCGTACTTAGAAGTACATTTTAACCACATAACCTACATAATTCGTATATTATAGGGAATATTGTTTTTTTCAATATTCAAAACAATTAAATTGCGTTCCTATATTCCATCTCGGTATAGATAAACTTCTTGAAAACGTCATTCATATGACTTTGTACGAGCGTCAGTGAGCAGTGATGTCTTATTATAACGTGACCATGTAGAAGGCTCATAATGATACGAGGGTCGTCGGTACGGATTTTAAGCTAAATCGGTAGTGTAGCGGTTCTCCACGGGAAACAAAAGGCCGATTCGATTAATATTATTATTTCATTAGAATCAACCACGCAGCAAACGTAAATTAAAATCAAACTAACAGATAGTAGAAGAATAAAACGAGAGTTATGATTCGGCTGACTGTAAATTAAAGTGTTTTTAATAGTTAGTTTCAAATACCTATCGCAGGGCTCCGTTTTGAAAATGACAACTTATTTTGGTATTGCAATTCAGTTAGTTTTATTCTGAAGTACTACTTACAAGATTTGTATCCCAACTATTTTAGAGATGGCACTTCAAATATTTTAAAAATTTTCCGTGACACAGCAGCTACATACAAAATGAGTGAAAAATTATAAAATATTTTCTAAGATCAACGATTATTGCATGTCGAAGTAATCTCACCAGTTTTTCGTCAGCTTATATTATGATGTAGGTACATAAAACAATGTAAAAAATACAAAACAAATTCATTGGATAATATCATTGATGAATTTATCCCTGAAAAGGTGTATCATTGTATTCAAATTAAAATGTTAACATAAATTTAAAACTATAAATTATATTTAAAACATTCGGAAAAATAAATTAGATACGAGTATACCAAACGGTTTTTATAATAATTGTATTGGAATAAAAGCACTATTACTTTGATTAGAATTAACTTTATTAACTGGAATAATCCTCTTTAGGTCCTAAACGCCTTCAGTGGATATGTCTCTTGGGAGAGATCCACCTGTCAATATCTTGATTTCAAATCCACGGTGCTGTAAATCTTCGCTCCATCCATGCCTCGGCCAATGTCATGGAGGTCCGGCATTGGGTGAGCATTCGACTCCGTCTGCATGTTGATACGTTGATAGCCTACACAAAAGCTGCGTGAGCTATCCTTATTCTTCACGAGTACTACTGGAGCGGCCCATGGAGATATACTAGGTTCGACAAAACCTGTTCCTCCATGTCTTGCACCATTTCAGCAATCGCCTCATTTTTCTCTCGGAAGTACCCGTAAGCGTTTAGAGCCACCGGATTTGGATATGGTACTCCATCACCCAAGTTCTGCCTACCTCTCCGAAGGAAACCTTCGGATATTGGTGTAGGACTTGTTTGACCCACATACTGTACTCTCATTCGGATAAACCTGTGGTTGTTAAGTCCACTCTTACGGTGACCGATGTAACTGGATCTCTCTAACTCACGGAAACACGTCTTTCTTTCCTTAAGTGGATTATGAAACCACTATAGTTCCAAACTACTTGTTGCTCCACGAGGAAATCATAGCACAGTAAGACATCTCTAATTAAATCGTCTTACACTGTAGCCCTGAAGCTCACCTCCAGATCTACTATTTGGTCTTGAAATTCAGAACACTCCGTAATTACTCGGGCTCTTCGGTAAAACTTCTTCCAAAATTCTTTGCCTCCCACGGTTTGACGTATTTCCTTAGATGTACTGGGTGCAAAATCTAGGTCTATGGCAGGTAACAGTACATCCGATACTTTGGACACCGTTGCAATGGTTGTAGACTCAAACACACCGGTCTGCAGATCTAAAAAGCGTTTTCTCAACTCAAACTGTCAGTCTGTATCTGAGTCTCTCCTCTTGCATCCGTGGATAAGAAATATACTCCTCGGAAAAATCTTTGGGTGTGACCGGATGAATTAACAACTGCTGTTTTAACTTATCTTATTCCGCATCACTTGAAATGCTGTCCGTGACATTTTTATCGGAAAGAGTCATTCACTATTAATCCCACTTTTAATACCGCTTTATACAGCCTACTAAATAATAACTTCAATCCTTCTTGCATTTCTTCCATCAAAACTATATCATCTGCGTATGCTAGTAAACCTATTGACGTGTCTTGTAGCCTTATACCTTCTCGAGGTCCAATATTCATATCTCTAATCACCTTTTCCAGCACCACGTCAATTAAAATCGGTGATAAAGAGTCACCTTGTCTTAACCCTGAATTTACTGTAATCGGGTCAGCTAATAATCAACTCGTACTCTCACCAAAGTTTCCATATTACTAATTGATATTCAATTGACCAGTTATGTGGAAACTGGAATTCCTTCATAACGTTCAGTAGGCTCTCCCTATGAGTACTATCGTAGGCTTTCCTAAAACTGACAACAAATTTATATACTTCTCTTTCAACCTCTCATGATTTTTAGACAATTGTCTAACTATGAACAACTGGTTGGCCGTAGATCTACCGCCTCTAAAACCTCCTTGATAGTCTCCTATTATTTTTTTTGCCTTTTCTTTTGTTAGATCTAAGACAGAGTTTAAAAATACTGTGTACGCTATATTTAACAAGGATATTCCTCGATAATTATTGCAGTCTTGTTTATCACATTCTTTGTGTATTTGACATATCACAGCCACTTTCCAATCCTATGAGAGTCTCTCTGTTGTCCATATTCTATCGATCACTTGTTAAATCAACAGTATAGCCTCTTCCCCACTTTTTGCCTACCCACTTGCACACAATCATCCCGATGCCAACCAGACTCTTCATATTTAAAATCTACATCAAAACCATTCTACTATACACCGCTACAGCTAAGTTAGGTTAGTCCACTCATTAGTAAATCGAATTGGAGAAACATCGAGGCAGTACAAAATGTGGATTTCCGAACCATCACAGGTGCCCACTTGTCAAAAACAATAAAATACTAAGTCTGCCCATAAATCCACTACGTAAGGAAGCTGAGATTGTGGCAAAGATATTCTTCCATAGAAACAACCAACCATATTTTACCCACATAAGAGAGATAGGAAGATTACCCACCCTCTCAAATAAAGTTAGTCCTTCCACGCCCACTTACAGTAATATAATCCACCAATATATGAGTTTGTACAACTGCCTGAACTTACAACTGCCCAGCTCCCATTTAAATCAAAAGCAAACGAAAAATCTTCTCTTCAATCAAACCTTCAAGTACTTCAACATAGATATTAATACTGAAAACCTTGAAGACCTCCCGAACTAATATCTGAACCAACGACAAGCAGCTAGCCGGCACACCGGCACAGTGGAAGCTGAGCAGGTTACCTACCCCGCACATGCAGTGCGTTAATATCCAGCCAGCCATCGTAGACCGACCACACGCAGATTGCCTTCCCAGCAGTACAGGCGCAACATTGACGACCAGCCAACTACCGACGACTTACGTTTAGCGTATTGGCTACTCGACAGTATGGGTGCACAGCTACCAGTGGAAACCCACCAACCTCATCGTTTGATTTTTGTTCAATAACGGTCAAAGTAATAGCGCGGGTCGGTAAAACTAAAAACTATAAGAAACTACATATTGGTGGTAACCTCTCGTTATACCTGACAGTAAGGACCAGGCCAACTGAAATCTCAATGGTACTCGATATGCCACCAGTAGTTCCGTGGAGTACAGTGAACCTACCCGTAGATCCGAGCTTCGAGTCGTCAGAGAATCAACACCCGACCGAACGAAGGACCGACAAATCACAGATTGTACCCGGGTCACGGACGATAAGAATGGACGACCACAATCTTTGCCCGGATCAATATACCAACTAAATTGTAGCCCCCCCCCCCCCCCCAAGTGCGACTGCTTAGGCATCGCTTCTCCGATCTGAGAACTGTGATCAGACTCCACTTGATTAAGCGGGACTGTCACGGTCAACCGATCCCACCTCTAGAGTATTTGTAGAAGAATAAACCTTCTGTTTGTGTACATTTCACAGATGATCAATCGTTGGATCATCGCACAGTGTTTTAAAATCGAAAAAAGCTGGCCGAAATTAATTATTCCTAAACTGTTTGCCATAACAAATCAAAAAGTATTGAATCGTGATTTGTAAAGGTCCTATAACTCAAATCTTTATAATACACCCCTTTTTAGGGGGGCTTTAAGGGTTTTTTTTCCATTTAATGTAATTGATAGTGTGGCATATCGATATATATGTTATTGAGGTTCGAGAACCCAAATTTGGTATAATTTTATATTTATTATTAAAAAAAATACTTTTGTAGAACAACTTACTATACTTTTATTATTACATTTATTTATTTATACCTATATTATAAGATTAAATTGATTATTCAAAAAAAATTATTATTTTTACAATTTTTGATTTGTGTATAAAAACAATATTTTAATTGCCCATTTAGAAAGTCTCTTCTTCCTCGTCTTCATCTAAAGTACTATCTTGACTGTTTACTTCTTCAAATAATTCTTTTACTTTATCGGGAAAGTGCCTCATTCTTCTATTCACTGTGTGAAGTTCACTTATCTTCGGATCTGATGATAACAACAACTTATTAAATAGATCTCTATTTGTTTCTATTCGAGGCGATTTTCTTGTAATATGTTCTCTATATTTTTTTATATCTTTGTTCCTAGATTCTTGAGCTTCTTCACTTAACTGGCCAATAGGTAATGCAAATGAAGCTACTACGGATGGTCCATGGATTAATATTTTATGCACACTGGGATTAAATTAAATCTTACTTGTTAAAAAACTTTGTTTGAAGACATATTTTAATAGTGTTAACTACTTCTTGAATATCTAGACACGTGTTATTTTTGTCGATTTGTAAGCGCGAACACTCATAATTTAGGGCTATTTTCTTTTTATCGTCATTAGAATTAGCACCAATATTTAAATGAATGATATTATAAATATCTTTCTTTAAAATTATTTTTATAGCTACCATAATAGTGTTAGAAGTATTAGAAAATTATAAGTACAACAACGACTCAAACACTGTTACTGCACATAAACGATAAAACTATGACTAAAATCAGCGTACAATTTATTAATTTTTGAGTCGTAACTAAGGAGGGGGCAGATACGGGCAGAAAAGTTGTGAACTATATTAAAGTAGAGATAGTTACTATCTATAAAATGTGACAATGGATGGGGAACACAGGGGATAAGTGTATTTTAATCACTTTTTTCCTTTATCATAATGGTTGTTATTACCGATACCGTTATTAAACGTCAAATTCAACACAAAATATAAAACCACTACTGGAAAAAACACATTTACACAAGTCTTTAACAAATATACTATTAAATATTTAACAACTATTTGGTGATTCATAACATTAGAATTTATTTGTTAATGATTTACAAACGGGGATAACTATTCGAAAATGTTTACATTATCGTACTTTTTCAAATTGAAATAGTAATTTTAACAGTAAAAATTTTTTTTTTCTAAATTTGTTTGCAAAACACAATTTACCAACTAATAAACTTAAATATTTCTACCATTTAATTAAATAAAAAAAAAAATAGACTTTCGGCCAGTTTTTTTTTATTTTAAAACACTGTGCATCGCTTCGTTCCCTCGCATAGTTTGTATATATACATGATACATGTAAATAAATATATTATTTACGGAACAATAAAAATATACTCGTATTTATACGGTTTAAACATACGAGTTTTTATTTGTACGAAGTAATGTCACAATAAGTGTGGTGTCTCCCATTTCAGAATATAATATATAATATAAAAATACAAAGTTGTAAGAAAACGAATTGTAAAAAAGGTGGGTAAGTGGATGTCGCTCTGCTGTACAGTAGGTTAGAAGTGGGTCTTGATATATGAATTATAATTAATATTCTATTAAATACCTAAATAAAAAAAATTTTATAAAAATAGGCCGAGAGAGGTACCTATTTAAGTATTTTAGAACAGTGGGTGTACTTCGTTGATTCGAGTGATGATTAAGTCTAGTTTTCCCGAATTAACCACTTAATCACGTTAAAGACGACACAGAAAAAAAAAAGTCATATACACTTGAATAGTTGAATAACTCGAACGTGAATTCATCGAATTTGATAAAAATATAATTATAACTTATAAGTGTAAAAGTATATTATTTTATACGAATTGTATAAAAAAAACAATTTCTAGGAAAACATGTCATGCCTCAATTGGAAATGACATCAATTTTATTGTCAATATAGAATTTCGGTTAATTTTGTGTCACTTATTGTTGGAACAAAGATATTATAATGTAAGCTTGGGCATAAACGAATTAAAATGAATTAATTAATTTTTAACTTAACTGCTTTATATTGATATAAACTAAATAAATAACGAGTTACATTTAATCAAATCCAAGTTACGTCAATGTCAATTTATGAATAATTAAACAATAAATATAATACAATCATTATTGATGACGTATATTGCATGAATATTTATTTTATATTATTTTAAATTATATCAGCAGCTATATTTATGTATTATTTTTAAAAAAAGGTGGGTAAGTGGATGTCACTCTGCTGTACAGTAGGTTAAAAGTGGGTCACTGTATAATGGATAGTATTAAATTTGAATTCAATGATATAATATCATTGTATAAGAAAAACGATTCTGAGCGGAGACGGTATATCAGTCTATGTATTAGACATATATATACTTATCTACGGTATTAAAAAAAAATTGACCTATAATAGGTACCTATAATAAATTCCAAATTAATCATATCATAATATCTATTAGGTACTTATAAGTTATAACGCGTTATACATCAACAAAAAACCGTGGTAACATCATAGATAGATAATAGTATACTTTAGA